>NC_092335.1:591256826-591563461 GCF_046630445.1 Rutidosis leptorrhynchoides | reverse complement strand
AGGCTCAAGGAGACTTTGTGTTAAAGCTTCCAAGTGGTTTGGAACTTATTTTGAAAGATGTTTTGTATGCACCCGATTTATGTCGAAACATTATTTCCATTTCCCATTTGAAACAATGTGGTTTTTATCTTAATTTTGTTAATGATGATATCCTTATTTATTTAGATAATGTATTCTATTTCAAGGCTTCACCTTCAAATGGAATTTATGAATTGGTTCATGATGACACATCATCTAGTAGCTCAATGTACCATACAAGCACCAAGAAACTCAAAAGGGATTTGAGTGATTCCTATTTATGGCATTGTCGCCTTGGTCACATAAACAAGAACCGAATGCATACACTTCAAAAGGATGGACTTTTGAAATCAAATGAAATGGATTCGTTTGATGTATGTGAATCTTGTTTACAAGGCAAGATGACTAAAGCACCTTTCAAAGGGACTTATGAAAGGGCTAAAGATTTATTGGGATTAATACATTCAGATGTATGTGGACCCTTTAAGCCCATGACTAGGAATGGTGAAAGATACTTCGTTACTTTCATTGATGACTTCAGTCGTTTCGGATATGTCTACTTATTAAGACACAAGGATGAAACTTTTGAAGCATTCAAAGAATATCAAAACGAAGTACAAAATCAACTCAACAAGACAATTAAGGTACTTCGTACCGATAGAGGAGGTGAATACCTAAGCGATGCTTTCCAAGATCATCTTATGAGTTGTGGGATTATCTCACAACTTACTCCACCCGGAACACCCCAACTTAATGGAGTTTCCGAAAGGAGGAACCGAACCCTAATGGATATGGTTCGATCTATGATGGCAAGAAGCTCGTTGCCTCTATCATTTTGGGGTTATTGTCTAAGCTCCGCGGCTCATATTTTAAATATGGCCCCAACCAAGAAAGTGGAACGAACTCCTCACGAGATGTGGTTTGGCAAACCTCCATCTCTATCATACTTAAAGGTATGGGGATGTGAAGCTTATCCTAAGCGTTACGTCCCTAATAAATTGAATGCTCGATCCACGAAGTGTATCTTCATAGGATATCCCAAGGATGATATGGGATACTATTTCTATGATCCATCCGAGCAGAATGTATTTGTTGCTCGGAAGGCGGAATTCCTTGAAACTAAGTTCCTAATGGAAGGAAATAGTGAAAGGAAGATAGATCTTGAAGAGGTTCAAGATCAAGTAGATGATACACAATTGGTTGACACTAGCACTCAACATGAAAATGTTGATAGTGATCAAATGGATGATCAAAATACACAAGACATTCGTAGATCTGGTAGGATTAGCAATCCTCCTGAGAGATATGGGTTTCTCATAGATGGTTGCCATACGGTTGATTTGGATGAACCAACAAACTACCAAGATGCTTTATCAAGGATTGATAAAGATAAATGGCAGGATGCCATGGACGCCGAGATGCAATCCATGTATGAAAACCAAGTGTGGGAACTTGTTGAGCAACCTCCTAGCTCTAAGCTAGTTGATTGCAAATGGCTTTTCAAGAAGAAAACTGACATACATGGAAACTTGGATACATATAAAGCTAGACTTGTAGCAAAAGGTTTCACTCAAACTCAAGGGGTTGATTATGATGAAACTTTCTCGCCAGTGGCAATGCTAAAGTCTATTAGGATATTATTTGCCATTGCTGCTCACTACGACTATGAAATATGGCAAATGGATGTCAAAACCGCTTTCCTAAATGGATATCTTATGGAAGATGTCTATATGGTCCAACCTGAAGGTTTTGTTGATCCAAAATATCCTAAAAGGGTATGCAAGTTAAAGAAATCAATCTACGGATTGAAACAAGCATCTAGAATGTGGAATCATCGTTTTAATGAGGAAGTCGAGAAATTTGGCTTCAATAAAAATGGTGATGAAGCTTGTGTATATAAGAAAGCTAGTGGGAGCACTATCATATTCCTTGTACTATATGTGGATGATATATTATTATTTGGGAATGATATTACCACAATGCAAGGAGTCAAAACTTGGCTAAAGAGTTGCTTCTCCATTAAGGATCTTGGAGATGCACAATATATATTGGGGATAGGGATCTATAGGAATAGATCCAAGAGATTGATAGGTTTAAGTCAAAGTACATACATTGATAAAATCTTGAAAAGGTTCAAGATGGAAAACTCTAAGAAAGGTTTGGTACCTATTCAAAGAGGAACCAGTCTCAGTTCATCTCAGTGTCCCACCACGAAAGATGAACAAGAGAAAATGAAGAAAGTCCCATACGCATCTGCTATTGGGTCTATCATGTATGCAATGATATGTACTAGACCGGATGTGTCATGCGCTCTAAGCTTGACAAGTAGATACCAGAACAACCCAGGAAACAGTCATTGGATTGCTGTTAAAAGTATATTGAAATACCTTAGAAGGACTAAGGATATGTTTCTAATATACGGGTCTGGTGAGGAGGAACTCACTGTAAAAGGTTACGTGGACACGAGTTTCCAAACTGATCGAGATGACTCTCGATCACAATCCGGTTATGTCTTCATGTTAAATGGTGGTGCAGTCTCTTGGAAGAGCTCAAAACAGGATGTTGTTGCGTTATCCACTACAGAGTCGGAGTACATTGCCGCCTCATTGGCAGCACAGGAAGCTGCATGGATAAAGAAATTCATCGACGACTTAGGAGTGGTCCCTTCCATTCAGGACCCTCTTGAGATCTTTTGTGACAACGAGGGTGCGATTGCCCAAATCAAGGAACCTCGTGCTCACCAAAAGACCCGTCACATTGAGCGGAGATTCAACTACATAAGGGATGAAGTTGAAAAAGGAAAGATATGTATTCGCAAGATTCACACAGATCTTAATATAGCGGATCCACTCACGAAGCTCTTACATGGAGCAAAACATGAAGGGCATGTTAGTGCATTAGGGCTTCGATATTCTAGTGATTGGTTATGATCTGTTTTAAGTATTGTACCGGAACGAAATTATTCAAACTCATTAATATAACTATGGTGTTAATTTATTTGAGTTATGTTCCTATTTTGCATATTTCATCCATGAATAAGCAATTATTCTAAATTTCCGTAGTCGATCACATTTGTGGGAACAAGTGTGAGGTTTAGACTATTATGAACTCGGATTGGTATACATTCATAGGTTGAATGTGGGGCAAGGTTGCAACCAAGGTTCATAGATATTTGTGGGAAATAAATATTGGAAGACCCGCTCTCAAGAATTACTGTATAGAGCCTTTGTGGTTGATCACATGTAATCTTGAGTAAAGGCGAATATCATTGTATCCTCTGACCTGAGATACATATTGGGTTCGGATATTCACCGAGTATTATGCCTTGATTCTTTCCTTCGCTATTCTGAAATATGGTAGTACATAAGGAAGAGCTCAGGTATAATGCAAAGTATGTATCTAGGACGTATGTAGTCAAGATGGAATTTGTCCCTCTTATGCGTTGAGAGTCAGATGTCTAAGGCCTGATAAAGTTAAATCTATAAGAGAGTGGTCACTCTGTATCTCTTGGATTTGACATGACATCTAGGATGAAAGGATATAATGAAAGATTCACCTATTCATATTCGAGATGGGAACTCGAAAAGGATGATGTTATTGAATGGCACAAAGTCATAACATATTGGGGGTGATGGACGGTCGTTAGGTGGTATCCGTCACTTGCATTAATTTCTTACGTTTCTCGTGCAAGTGGGAGATTGAAGGTATTTCATATGCCCGAGAGACATATTAAATTAATGTGGCTAATGTGTTATGATCCAAGTCGGGTCATACCCAATAACAAGCTTATCGACACCTTATATGTATTTAATCTTAACGAATGGATTGTTAAATAAATACGCGACACTTGAACTTTAGAAAATCGGTTTTCTAAAGAAATTTCACTTGAGATAAATTATTTGTATAATTTATATATAATTGTTTATAGGTTTAAATGATTATGTTGTGTTATATTTTATAAAAGGTTTTATAAAAAATGTAAAAGTAACAAATCAATACATAAGTTTATAAAAATTTATAAACTTTTATGAACTTACATGTATATATATAAAATATATATATATGTAGTGGGCTGATTTGGGACTCCAAGAGAAGACCACACATGCTCACTTTTGTTACTTCCTATATACACAAGTTCTTAAGTGCATGCTACACACAACAACCAAGTAATTTGACCAAGGATTCCACTTAAAAGTTCAAGAAAACTCTCTTAACTTTTCAGCTACTATTCTGGCCGAAATTTGTGAGCTGTTTTGAGGAGGTTTCTTGCTTGGTTTCTAGCTTAATAAGTGTCTTAAAATCCTAACTAATTCAAAGAAAGTGTTGGTGATTCAAAGCTTGGGGTATACTACACTTGAGGCTTCAAGTTAGAAGCTTTTAAGTCATCAATTTCATCAAACATTTCAGCTCAAATTCTGCTGCTGCTGTTCGGTTTTCTCAAGGGCAGAAAAGAGGGTTTTCAAGCTAGGTTTCAAGGTGTACAAGGGTTATAACAAGGCAAGGGTGTTTTGGTGCTTTGCTTCTTCATTTCCTTCATCATCATCCAAGCATTTTGCAGCCCTTAAACTTGTTTTAAGGAGGTATAAACATCTTAACTTTCTACTTAGTTTGTAAGCATATTTGTTCACAACTTGATCCATGGGGTTTAACTTTAAAATGGTTTAAAGATATACAAGTTCTAAAATGTAACTAACATGCTTCCGCTTTAATAAAATTCTTAAAAGGTTTTAAGTATTATCAAACTTGTTAAATCCCAACAAGTTCTTCACCGTGGGGTGCTCCGGTATTGTTTGTTAAAAAGAAAGATGGGTCAATGCGTATGTGTATTGATTATCGTGAATTGAACAAAAGAACTGTGAAGAATAAGTATCCGTTACCTCGAATAGATGATTTGTTCGATCAGTTACAGGGTGCTTCATTCTTTTCTAAGATAGACTTACGATCCAGATATCATCAGGTTCGTGTTGCTGAATCAGATATACCGAAAACAGCGTTCAGAACAAGGTATGGTCATTATGAATTTCTTGTCATGCCTTTTGGGTTGACGAATGCGCCAGCAGTCTTCATGGATCTAATGAATAGAGTGTGTCGTCCATTCTTAGATAAGTTTGTGATTATGTTTATTGATGACATATTGGTGTATTCGAAAACAGAGAGTGAACATGCTGAACATCTGAGGTTGGTTTTGAACTTGTTAAAACGTGAGCAACTATTTGCAAAATTTTCCAAGTGTGAATTTTGGTTACGTGAAGTACAGTTTTGGGGACATGTGATTTGTACCGAGGGTATAAAAGTTGATCCGACAAAGATAGAAGCGGTAATGAATTGGAATTCTCCGAAGACTCCGACTGAGATTAAGAGTTTTCTGGGATTGGCTGGGTATTATCGCAGGTTTATCAAAGATTTTTCTAAATTAGCGGGTCCGTTGACTAAGTTGACTCGTAAAGATGTAGCCTTTCGATGGACTGATGTACAGGAAAAGGCTTTTCAGATTTTGAAACAGCTACTGTGTCAGGCACCAGTGTTAGCTTTACCAGAAGGTTCAGACGACTTCGTGGTATACTGTGATGCATCCTATGCCGGGTTGGGTTGTGTATTAATGCAAAGAGATAAAGTAATCGCCTATGCCTCGCGACAGTTGAAAGTTCATGAGAAGAATTATCCAGTGCATGATCTTGAAATGGCTGCAGTAGTGTTTGCTTTGAAACTGTGGAGACATTATTTGTATGGAACTCATTGTGTTATTTGTACAGATCATAAGAGTTTGCAATATATCTTCTCACAGAAAGAATTGAATATGCGTCAGAGACGATGGCAAGAGTTGATCAAAGATTACGACTGTGAAATTAAATACCATCCGGGTAAGGCAAATGTGGTTGCAGATGCGCTAAGTCGTAAAAAGTCAAGTGAAAATGTGAAATTTCTTAGTTTGAATATAACTTCAGATTTGATTAACAGCTTAAAAACCATTCAGGCCTGTGCTTTAGAGGACGAACATATTAAATCTGAACAAATGACCAACGAAAAGTGGACTTAATTGATGACTCACGTGGACTAAAGACCTTAAACAATCGTGTTTGGGTGCCTAAGCTTGGAGATTTGAGGGATTTAATCATGACGGAAGCTCACAAATCCAGATTGACAGTACATCCGGGTAGTAATAAGATGTATCATGATTTGAAAGCAGTGTATTGGTGGCCGACAATGAAAACAGATATCGCTCGATATGTCGAAAAGTGCCATATTTGTGCTCAAGTGAAGGCAGAACATCAGAAACCTTATGGTTCGCTACATCAGTTACAGATTCCAGAGTGGAAATGGGAACATATAACGATGGATTTTGTGACCAAATTACCTCGAACTCAAAAACGACATGATATGATTTGGGTAATAGTGGATCGTCTAACTAAAAGTGCTCATTTTCTTGCTACTCGTGAAACAGCTTCATTAAGTGAGTTAGCCGAATTGTATGTTAAAGAAATAGTTAGTCGACATGGCATGCCATTATCGATCGTTTCAGACAGAGATTCCAGATTTGTGTCGAATTTTTGGAACAGTCTTCAACAGAATTTGGGTACACGTGTGAATTTAAGTACAGCTTATCATCCTCAGACAGATGGTCAGAGTGAAAGAACGATACAGACTTTGGAGGATATGTTAAGGGCTTGTGTGTTAGAATACGGTGGTTCGTGGGATACACATTTACCGTTGGTCGAATTCGCGTATAATAATTCATATCATTCGAGTATAGGGATGCCGCCCTATGAAATGTTGTACGGTCGTCGTTGCAGAACTCCGACTTGTTGGTTAGAAGCCGGGGAGAAGCAGTTTGCAGGTCCCGAAATTGTTCAAATGACAGCCGAAAAAGTTGCAATTGCGAGAGAAAAGTTGAAAGCCGCTAGAGATAGGCAGAAAATGTATGCTGATCCGCGTAGACGTCCGGTAACCTTTAATGTGGGTGAACGAGTGTATCTGAAAGTTTCGCCGTGGAAAGGGGTTATCAGATTCGGTAAACGTGGTAAGTTAGCACCGAGATTTATTGGTCCTTTCCAGATCAGTGAAGTGTTGAGTGATCAGACTGTGGTGTTAGATCTTCCACCAGAGTTAGCCGGTATTCATAATACATTTAACGTGTGTTATCTTCGTAAGTGTAAAGTCGATGATGAAACGCAACTTCTTCCTTTAGAAGATTTAAGGGTCGATTTGAATAGGAAATTGGTGGAAGAGCCGGTCCGTGTAGTTGACCGAAAGGTGACTAAGTTGAGATATAAAGAGATACCGATGGTGTTGATTGAGTGGAAACACAGTTTGGGTTCTAATCTTACGTGGGAAACGGAAGAGTTGATGAGAAACCGCTACCCTCATTTGTTTGACCAAGACCAGATTCCGAGGACGGAATCTCCTTAAGGGGGGTGGATTTGTAACAGACTGAAACCCGGGCTTGTTGTAAGTGGACTATTTTGCCCTTAGGGTTTGTGCTAAGTCTTAAGTGCTTTTATTTTAATTATTTTATTAGTGTTTTATTATAATTGTGTTGTGACCAGCTTGTGACAAGGGTCCCAGAACATGTTTGTTTATTTTAATTGGACCTCGTTGGGGTTACCTAATCGTGAGCGAAAGATTTCAGATAACTGGTAAGTACCCGTGTGTGATGGGGTATTGTGTTTTAACACAAATATAAAAGCCTTGACCAGCTCATTTTTGATGTTTCCAGAAAATTCACTTCATCACTCCCGTACCTAACTTACACCTCTTCAAAAACCCTAATCACTTAATCTCGATTTGGTTCTTAAATTGAGTCAAGAAACTGATTCTTTGTGTTGTTGTGAGTTTATCAAGGTAAGATTTGTCAAATTTCATGTCCAAATCAGTGTGTAAATTGAGTTTGAAGGTGAGTTTTGTTAAAAGTGATTTTTGAGTCAAAAGTACTTAAATTGATGTTGTTTGAGCATAAAAGTTGTGGGTTTATGTTTCTAAATGTTTAGTGTAAAAGATGTAACCAGTTTTGAGGTCAAAAACGTGTCCAAAGTTGAGATTTGGAGATTTTGGGTTGAAACCCGTCACTTTGCTGCTGTTGCAGCTGATGAACTACCTTCGGCCGATGGTCGTTGACCATCGACCGATGGTGAGGACGATCGGCCGATGGACGAGACCATCGACCGATGGTGTATGATTTCTGACCAGCGGATGTAATTTTGACGATCGACCGATTGGGGGAGACCATCGACCGATGGTGTGTTGACGATCGGCCGATGGATGGGACCATCGACCGATGGTCTTAGACAGTGAAATTCTTACTAAGTGTGGAATTCTAGCCGTTATGCTGCCCGTTTGTATTTTGGTGTTCAGGATATAAATTTTGAAAGTGCATAAGTGTTAAGCATGAAAATTTTAGCGGACGCAAATTTTTACTAATTTGCTATAATTCGCTGTCAGTGTGTCTAATCTTGATGGGAACACTATTCTAACTTGGTTTTTGCTGTTCTCAGGAGATAAGGACAAGGAAGAAGCTCAGAAATAATAACTGAGCAGTTGCTGGTAATTGGTGAGTGGGTCTATCTACGGATAGAGTTTAAGTAGCATATCATGCTACTGTGGTTGACTCTTTTACCATGCATAGTGTAGGAATTGCCATGATAGAATAATATCGTTTGCCTGATGTTGTATGTGAATTATGTGTACACTGTGTGAATGGCACCAGTCGGGCCTAGGGAGAATGGGGACTCGAGACCGTGCCTAGGAGAGGTTAGAGTCCGTATGAGGTCAACCGTGCCTAGGGGAGGTTGGATCCATAGGCTACTGATTGTGGAGTATAGTGTGAACGATGCACCCCCTGCATCTGGATAACTATACTGTTAATTGAGTAGCAGGGACTATCGGTAGACTCAGGCCCGATCAGCTGGGAGTCGTGTGCTCGTACAAGCCGCCGATCCTCGTATTGTCTTTTGTATGCTAGTTGGTAGTTAGCAGGTATTGTTGATGTATATAGCTTGTGTGTGACTTAAGCTATATCTGTTAGATAGATTCCATTCACTTAGCGGTGCGCTAATCCCCCACATGTTTTCCCCCTTGCAGGTTTAGGTACTGCTAGTCGGGATGGGTGATACAGCAGATGACATGTTTGACAAACAACTCTGATGTGGACTTTTGTTTAAATAATGTTTTGTAATAACGTAACACCTGTGGTTTGTAATAAAGTAATTAACTAAGGATTTATGGTAATCATGTTGTTATCGAATAAGGGTAATTATGTAAATGAAGTCTTCCGCTGTGTATATATATATATATTAAAAAAAAAATGGCCGGTGTTACATCCTCCTTCGGACATGATATAAATTTCGAAGTACTAAAGCATCCGGTACTTTGGATGGGGCTTGTTGGGCCCGATAGATCTATCTTTAGAGTTCGCGTCAATTAGGGTGTCTGTTCCCTAATTCTTAGATTACCAGACTTAATAAAAAGGGGCATATTCGATTTCGATCATTCAACCATATAATGTAGTTTCAATTACTTGTGTCTATTTCGTAAAACAGTTATAAAAACAGCGCATGTATTCTCAGTCCCAAAATATATATATAGCTAAAGCATTTAAAAAGGGAATAATGAAACTCACCGTATTGTATTTTGTAGTAAAAATACATATGACGACATTGAACAACTAAACAATGTAGGGTTGGCCTCGGATTCACGAACCTATATCATTTGTATATATATTAATACACATTATTGCAATTTAACAATTGTATATATATGAATTTATTAATTATGTCATATTTATATTAATAATATGTATATATCTTCATATTTTCATTTTGTGTATAAAAGTATAAATTTTATTATGTTGTGTATTAATTATATATTTATTTATATATATCATTTGTTTGAAAAGTAGTAATAATGTTAAAATAATATTAAATATGGTAAAATTATATTAATTATAATACTTAAGTTTTCTTATAAAGGTAATAATGTTAATATTCCTATTAGTGATAGTACTAATAATGATATTAATGATAATAACTATAAAAGTATTAATTTTACTGTTAATGATAGTTATGATAATGATTTTAGCAGTTACATAATAGTAATATTCATGATGATACTTCTAATCATATTAGTGGTAATATTAATAATAATCTTAATATTAATATTAATGATGATAATTCTAATAATGATAATCATTCTTATAATAATAATAATGATAACATTAGTAATAATACTTATGTTCATTAAAATTGATAATAACACTAATGATACTTATTTTATTTTCATAATAGCACTAATTAAAATAATCATAATCATAATAATAATACTACTTGTAATGATCATAACGATGGTAAACTTTAATAATCTTGTAATAATAATAATTTCGATAATGATATTAATACTAATCCTAAATGATAATAATAATAATAATAATAATAATACTAATACTTAATAATAATATCAATCAATAATATAATAATAACAATACTAATAATAACAATAATAATCTATAATAATAATAATAATAGTAATAATAATAATAATAATAATAATAATAATAATAATAATAATAATAATAATAATAATAATAATAATAATAATAATAATAATAATAATAATAATAATAAGTGAAACTACCTTATTAGCCTTTTCCAAAAAAATATGCCACGCACGAGGCTCGAACCCGAGACCTCCCACTAACACACTAACACCCAAGACCATCCAAGCTTTTCTGTTTTCTTGATTAATACACATTCTATGTTTATTTAAACCCGTTATAATCTGTTGCCCTAATCTTCATCTTCTTCACCACATCCAAATCGATCAGAGACTAAATTAAGGGACATCAGAACTAAATTAAATCTTGGATTGGGACAGAAACAAACGTGATGATGATTTAATTACCAGACACGAAAAAAAAAGAAATCAAAGAATGGCAGTCGCTATATTCAAAAAAATATATATATATGAATTCATAATTTGATTTTACAATTAAACTGTTTTGAGACCCCAATCCCTTAATGAAAAATGTTTCTTATTAACCAGTAAATACTCTACAAACATCCTATTGGCCTGAATCAAATTATAACTCGCGAATTTGAATGATTTAAAATCGTTTGACTTTTACAACTAGAACTTTGACTTCAAAATTCGGATTACCTAGGAAGAATTGGAAGATGACCCTTTGCAGATAGTTCAAACGTATCAATCCTAACAGAACTACATTAATGGAATTTGAAATTTGTTTTGAAATCGAGCTATTGGTAAAAAGTGCAAGAACAGAGATACCGCCCAGTTTTATAAAAAAAATCGATTTGCTTTATCAGTTTTAACACAATTGCTTTAACAGAAGATTATATAGAAGTTAAGTGGTAATATTACTGCTTAATTGATTCTATTACGTTTGCTGTTTAGCTTAAGTGGATCGACCAAAAATATTCCATCACGTACGATAAATAAATAAAAAAATAAAGGGTGAAAACAACCCTAAACTGAATTTGCTTTTGCATCTGACTTTGTAAACGAATCTGGTACACTAGCAGACCAAAAACAAAAATTTAAAAGGTTGAAAATGAAAGGAAACATATTCAATTTTTATTAGTGTATGTGTGTATATATATATATATATATATATATATATATATATATATATATATATATATATATATATATATATATATATATATATTTTTATCAATAATAAATAAATATATTAAGAATTTTGATAATAATATTAATACTAAATAATACTAATATCAAAATAATAAAAATACTAATACTAATAATAATAGCATTTATAATAATATTAATAATAATAATATCAAAATAATACCTATTAATAATAAGTAAAATGATAAGAGTAATAAAATGATGATAATAACAAATTTAAATACAAATGGAAATTTTTAGTAACAATAATACATAAACATGAGAATAATAATAATTAAAATTATAGTTTCAATCATTCTCATAATCAGATTTATATTTAACATCCTTATTTTGATATTCACAAACCTCTTAATTATAATTATAATAATAATAATAATAATAATACTAATATTGATATTAATAATAATAGTAATATTGAGAGTAATAGTAATATTACTATATCAATTATATTTTTGCTTGCAATTTAATATGTTAATATTACATGTTATTGATTGTGTAATATATAAAATGACATATATTGAATATTTATTATACATACATATAAATCTAATTCTAATAATAATTATATATTGAAATCATATATATTTGTATTTACTTTAATTACAAATTATTTATTTTATATTTTATTTTATATATTAAATTCTAATGTTTCAATTACATTTTATTACTTCAAATTATATGTATATATACGTATTTACTTACAAACAATTGTTCGTGAATCGTCGGGCATGGTCAAAGGGTAATTGTTTTCATGAATATAGTTTTCAAAACTTTCGAGACTCAACATTACAGACTTTTGCTTATCGTCTCAGAAACATATAAAGATTAAAGTTTAAATTTGGTCGGAAATTCCCGGGTCATCACAGTACCTACCCGTTAAAGAAATTTCGTCTCGAAATTTGAGTGGGATGGTCATGAATAATAATAAGTATGTTTTCATGACTCATATAAGCTGATAATTAGAGTTTTTATTACCGTTGAGTAATAAGGATGAAATAATTCGATTAATAGAAGAGTACGAATGAAGTTATTACAAAAGAGTGAAAATGAATAGATGAAGATTTGACTTAACCGGTGACGTAGTCACGGTTGATTTCCGAAAATCAAGGGATTTATAAAAAAATCTTAGAAATCTAAAAGATTTGATTTCTTCAGCGAATAAGGAAATTAAGAGCTCTTATAATTAAATACGGTGATCTGCCTCGATCACCCTTCTGATATTCCCATTATAAATTAAACTTTTTCCATTCCATTATTTGCACCATTCCTATACTTTCCTTCTTGTTTCATACATCCAAAAGATTCTGAAAATGCTTAATCCAGTTCTGATCCTTGTCCTCACCCTTACTATCGTAACAATCATTCTCCTTTTCCAACTTCCACCGGAGGAATCCGTTTATTTCTACTATGCTTTAGGGATTATTGTATTTATAATCCTCCCGTGTCTTTATATTGTTATACGCACTGATATCCACGGTTTGTAATTTCGGTGTTGTTGTTGGGCTTTATATTTTCTCTTATATTTTGGAGCTCTTTGCCTTTTTATTATCCTCCCGTCCTCTAGTAAAGCGAGTAACAGTCCAGAATTCGTAAGTATGAAATTTTGAATAAACATCGTGTTCTAAATAAGAACTAATGTATTAGCACGATTTGATTTATCAAATTACCAGAATCACTGAGAATAGAACTATCAAGAATATACGTTCTTGATATGTTCAGAAGTTAAGCATAATGAAAGAGTTATGTAACATGGCACGTGATGATGTTAGGATCTGTGAAACATCACGTCCCATTTGAAACTCAGCATGACTTACTGTAATATAATCACGTTGATCAAGTGTCATTATATTATACTAAGCCATGCATCAGTTCCCAACATTACTTCAATAACATTCATATTTTTAGCTAGAAAGTTTACAGAATATAGAAACTAACAGTTTCTATATGATGTAATACTAATAGCACGAAGAGATTAATGATTTCAGATAAGAATAGTTATGAAAATATCTTCAGGAATATGGAGGATATTTATAATGAAAAATACGATAATATCGTGGAATATCTAAGATCAGAGGATGATAGAAACTATTGTCTGCAAGGGTTTAGAGTAAGGAGCAAGATATTCACTAAAGATTTCAATGGATCCAGAATTACCCGAATTCTTTGAATATATGGTATGGTCCTTGTATTTGTCCTTGGTCTCCTTCATGGTTAACTCAATCCGTTTTCCAGTTTCAACTTTTCTGAGCTTTTCCAACATACTATTGTTTATCATCAAACTTTCGATGATTAAGGTTGTTTACGGTTGTCTATGGTTTCTGCTGCTTCATTCAACTTTTTCAACATTTATAGTATTGATTTGTGACTGAGTGCTTTTCAGAATTTCAGAATGAGAGATCATAATTCTAAGAGATAAATGTCATACCTATAACTATTGATGTAGATATGCTGTGAGTTTTCAAAGTACTGATTGCTGATTCCCGGTAATTGGTATGGTAGTTCTCGTTACAAGATGCGTATGATTATATGATAGGGTTTCAATGAATAAATATAATGATTTGTCAGAGAGATTCAAGTCAAGAAGCAACGAGGTTGCTGGTATGTCTGCTGGTAGTATGGTGGAATATAAAAGAATTCTCCGATATCAAAAGGGTAATTGTATATATCTGGATTATAGTAAAGCTACTTCGAATGAAAGGTCGAAGCTGACTTGCTGGAGCTGTGACAAAATTGGCTACTTTGAAAAGGGATCGCAAAGTTATTTTTGCTAATAAATGCCAAAGGATCTAATGCGGCTACGTGTTAAACTTTTACTCAATCGTCGAGAGTTTCTCAGGTGCAATACTATATACATAAATCTTTCCTTCCGTAGATGAGGTGCGGTTGGTTCATCCTATCGATTGAGGTGTTTTCGAGAATCATGAAAGGTTTGAACGCGGATTGTAATCGTCAAGATACAAATGAGGTTTAAGATGAAATCAAGTGGCAAACTTGAAGAATTGTTTAGTTTCATATGTTATAATCAATATTTTAATTCATTTTAATTGTCCAGTGTTGGTAGTCCACAGTTGATATTCCACAGTAACAGTCCAGTAATTCATATATAATTTAATATATAATATTCGAATTGATTAATAAATATCGTGACCCGTGTACATGTCTCAGACTCGATCACAACTCAAAGTATATATATTATTTGAGAATCAACCTCAACCCTGTATAGAGAACTCGATCATTACTGCATATAGAGTGTCTATGGTGATTCTAAATAATATATATAGATGCGTCGATATGATATGTCAAAACCTTGTATACATGTCCCGATATTTAAAGTGCGTAAAATAAATAACAGAAATTAAATGACGATAAATAAAATTGCGAGAATGTAAATTGCGATAAATAAACTGCGATAAATAAATTTCGATAATTAAATGGTAATACGGAATTAACAGTTAGCTAGGAACGGTTAGCTAGGATTTTGTCAGCGTGGATTCTTAATAGAATTTCATATTGTTAATTAATCTGTTTCTAATCAATTTTTATTGTGTCCATTATTTCTTCATTATGCCACTTGTTGGATTCTGATAGGTCAAAATCCAAATATGTATTTGGATGAATATGGTTATTCGGTGGTGAACGGATTTGTATATCGGTGGATGTAAGTAGGATAGTATATGACTGTTGAAACAGATTCGAAGAACGTACAATGTAACTTATTAATGTGAAATTTAAATAGTCCTCGGGTATTACCTACCCGTTAAAATATTTTCACCATTAACAGTTTGTACAAGAGAATTTTTAATTACAATCTTTATGAAAACATATATACATATATATATATATATATATATATATATATATATATATATATATATATATATATATATATATATATATATATATATATATATATATATTTTCTTCAGATGTATTCATGGATTTAATGAGTTAATATGATATTAAACTCATTTGCTTTTCGGTTGGAACTAGAATAACTACTCTCTAAAACTTTAGAGATTACATATTCGTCATGTCGAACGAAGATAAATGAGGTAGAACGATACGTAGAACGAAGATCATACTCAAAGTACAGATGATGATATTGAAGCATGGATTGTTGATGGTATTGGTGCTGTTATTGATGGTACTGTTGGTGCCGGTGATGTTGCTGAAGCTGGTACATTTTGCACCATATTCTTCGAATTGATTATTCGAGCGTGAAGTTCGTTGACTTATTACTTCAGGATGATTGTCGGTCGGAACGAGTGGATGAATAAGGTTCAGAATTGTGGATAGAATATAATCTTGTCGAGTTACCCTGGAAATGAGACTGAAAATGGTGTCTCGAACAGGTTCGCCGGTAAACGCTTCAGGTTCATTGTCAAGAGGTGAATTCGGTTGATGGAAGGGATTTCCTTCTGCGCGTTTTCATTAATTAAGCCAACTACGAACCCATCAGATGATTTGATAATAGTTGATTGGTTGATTCATGCCGATGACACTGTTTTCAGAGCTTAGGTGAACATCTATCTCGGAATAGCTGTCGGAATAACTATCGGAATAGCTATCGGAATCTGAGGGACTCGAACTGGTTGCAGGATTCATCTCGTATGATCAGATGAAAGATTTTTTGATATGAAATGGATTATAGGATGTAGATTAGTACCCTGCAATACATAATTTACATATGCATATATAATACTAAAATCCCATAAATTACTGAAGAATCTACGAAAGTTGTCAGGCAAAGTTACAGTAACAGATACGCTAAGATATGAAGTAGCAGATACGCTAGGATATGAATTTTATCTATACACTATTCATGCAGTCAATGCAGTAAAACGTGTCTAGACTAAGAATGATAAGCAAGTGATTCTCTAAGAATGATAAGAAGGTAATTTTTGACACAAAATGATAAGCAAAACTTTTGACATGCAGACACGGTCAAAGTCCAGACTCACTAATGCATCCTAACGACTCATCAGTTAGACACACTAATGCAGACATGGTTCGCTAAGACCACCGCTCTGATACCAACTGAAAGGACCCGTCCTAATCCATCCGGATGAAGTCCGTATCGATTATAAACGATTCACAATAGTTGATTACATCGCGAGGTACTTGACCTCTATATGATACATTTTACAAACATTGCATTCGTTTTTGAAAAGACAATATTTCATTACATCGAAAGTTGACGGCATGCATACCATTTCATAATGTATCTAACTATAATTGACTTAATAATAATCTTGATGAACTCAATGACTCCAATGCAACGTATTTTGAAATATATCATGAATGACTTCAAGTAATATCTCTAAAATGAGCAAATGAACAGCGGAAGATTTCTTTCGTACCTGAGAATAAACATGCTTTAAAGTGTCAACCAAAAGGTTGGTGAGTTCATTAGTTTATCATAAATAATCATTTCATAATTTTAATAGACCACAAGATTTCATATTTCCATTTCTCATAAACATACGTCCCATACATAGAGACAAAAATCATTCATATGGATTGAACACCTGGTAACCGACATTCACAATAAGCATATAAGAATATCCCCATCATTCCGGGATCCTCCTTCGGACATGATATAAATTTTGAATACTAAAGCATCCGGTACTTTGGATGGGGCTTGTTGGGCCCGATAGATCTATCTTTAGAGTTCGCGTCAATTAGGGTGTCTGTTCCCTAATTCTTAGATTACCAGACTTAATAAAAAGGGGCATATTCGATTTTGATCATTCAACCATATAATGTAGTTTCAATTACTTGTGTCTATTTCGTAAAACAGTTATAAAAACAGCGCATGTATTCTCAGTCCCAAAATATATATATAGCGAAAGCATTTAAAAAGGGAATAATGAAACTCACCGTATTGTATTTTGTAGTAAAAATACATATGACGACATTGAACAACTAAAAAATGTAGGGTTGGCCTCGGATTCACGAACCTATATCATTTGTATATATATTAATACACATTATTGCAATCGAACAATTGTATATATATGAATTTATTAATTATGTCATATTTATATTAATAATATGTATATATCTTCATATTTTCATTTTGTGTATAAAAGTATAAATTTTATTATGTTGTGTATTAATTATATATTTATTTATATATATCATTTGTTTGAAAAGTAGTAATAATGTTAAAATAATATTAAATATGGTAAAATTATATTAATTATAATACTTAAGTTTTCTTATAAAGGTAATAATGTTAATATTCCTATTAGTGATAGTACTAATAATGATATTAATGATAATAACTATAAAAGTATTAATTTTACTGTTAATGATAGTTATGATAATGATTTTAGCAGTTACATAATAGTAATATTCATGATGATACTTCTAATCATATTAGTGGTAATATTAATAATAATATTAATATTAATATTAATGATGATAATTCTAATAATGATAATCATTCTTATAATAATAATAATGATAACATTAGTAATAATACTTATGTTCATTAAAATTGATAATAACACTAATGATACTTATTTTATTTTCATAATAGCACTAATTAAAATAATCATAATCATAATAATAATACTACTTGTAATGATCATAACGATGGTAAACTTTAATAATCTTGTAATAATAATAATTTCGATAATGATATTAATACTAATCCTAAATGATAATAATAATAATAATAATAATACTAATACTTAATAATAATATCAATCAATAATATAATAATAACAATAATAACAATAACAATAACAATCTATAATAATAATAATAATAATAGTAATAATAATAATAATAATAATAATAATAATAATAATAATAATAATAATAATAATAATAATAATAATAATAATAATAATAATAATAATAATAATAATAATAATAATAATAATAATAATAATAATAAGTGAAACTACCTTATTAGCCTTTTCCAAAAAAATATGCCACGCACGAGGCTCGAATCCGAGACCTCCCACTAACACACTAACACCCAAGACCATCCAAGCTATTCTGTTTTCTTGATTAATACACATTCTATGTTTATTTAAACCCGTTATAATCTGTTGCCCTAATCTTCATCTTCTTCACCACATCCAAATCGATCAGAGACTAAATTAAGGGACATCAGAACTAAATTAAATCTTGGATTGGGACAGAAACAAACGTGATGATGATTTAATTACCAGACACGAAAAAAAAAGAAATCAAAGAATGGCAGTCGCTATATTCAAAAAAATATATATATATGAATTCATAATTTGATTTTACAATTAAACTGTTTTGAGACCCCAATCCCTTAATGAAAAATGTTTCTTATTAACCAGTAAATACTCTACAAACATCCTATTGGCCTGAATCAAATTATAACTCGCGAATTTGAATGATTTAAAATCGTTTGACTTTTACAACTAGAACTTTGACTTCAAAATTCGGATTACCTAGGAAGAATTGGAAGATGACCCTTTGCAGATAGTTCAAACGTATCAATCCTAACAGAACTGCATTAATGGAATTTGAAATTTTATTTGAAATCGAGCTATTGGTAAAAAGTGCGAGAACAGAGATACCGCCCAGTTTTATAAAAAAAATCGATTTGCTTTATCAGTTTTAACACAATTGCTTTAACAGAAGATTATATAGAAGTTAAGTGGTAATATTATTGCTTAATTGATTCTATTACGTTTGTTGTTTAGCTTAAGTGGATCGACCAAAAATATTCCATCACGTACGATAAATAAATAAAAAAATAAAGGGTGAAAACAACCCTAAACTGAATTTGCTTTTGCATCTGACTTTGTAAACGAATCTGGTACACTAGCAGACCAAAAACAAAAATTTAAAAGGTTGAAAATGAAAGGAAACATATTCAATTTTTATTAGTGTATGTGTGTATATATATATATATATATATTTTTTTTTTTATCAATAATAAATAAATATATTAAGAATTTTGATAATAATATTAATACTAAATAATACTAATATCAAAATAATAAAAATACTAATACTAATAATAATAGCATTTATAATAATATTAATAATAATAATATCAAAATAATACCTATTAATAATAAGTAAAATGATAAGAGTAATAAAATGATGATAATAACAAATTTAAATACAAATGGAAATTTTTAGTAACAATAATACATAAACATGAGAATAATAATAATTAAAATTATAGTTTCAATCATTCTCATAATCAGATTTATATTTAACATCCTTATTTTGATATTCACAAACCTCTTAATTATAATAATAATAATAATAATAATACTAATATTGATATTAATAATAATAGTAATATTGAGAGTAATAGTAATATTACTATATCAATTATATTTTTGCTTGCAATTTAATATGTTAATATTACATGTTATTGATTGTGTAATATATAAAATGACATATATTGAATATTTATTATACATACATATAAATCTAATTCTAATAATAATTATATTGAAATCATATATATTTGTATTTACTTTAATTACAACTTATTTATTTTATATTTTATTTTATATATTAAATTCTAATGTTTCAATTACATTTTATTACTTCAAATTATATGTATATATACGTATTTACTTACAAACAATTGTTCGTGAATCGTCGGGCATGGTCAAAGGGTAATTGTTTTCATGAATATAGTTTTCAAAACTTTCGAGACTCAACATTACAGACTTTTGCTTATCGTCTCAGAAACATATAAAGATTAAAGTTTAAATTTGGTCGGAAATTCCCGGGTCATCACAGTACCTACCCGTTAAAGAAATTTCGTCTCGAAATTTGAGTGGGATGGTCATGAATAATAATAAGTATGTTTTCATGACTCATATAAGCTGATAATTAGAGTTTTTATTACCGTTGAGTAATAAGGATGAAATAATTCGATTATTCGAAGAGTACGAATGAAGTTATTACAAAAGAGTGAAAATGAATAGATGAAGATTTGACTTAACCGGTGACGTAGTCACGGTTGATTTCCGAAAATCAAGGGATTTATTAAAAAAATCTTAGAAATCTAAAAGATTTGATTTCTTCAGCGAATAAGGAAATTAAGAGCTCTTATAATTAAATACGGTGATCTGCCTCGATCACCCTTCTGATATTCCCATTATAAATTAAACTTTTTCCATTCCATTATTTGCACCATTCCTATACTTTCCTTCTTGTTTCATACATCCAAAAGATTCTGAAAATGCTTAATCCAGTTCTGATCCTTGTCCTCACCCTTACTATCGTAACAATCATTCTCCTTTTCCAACTTCCACCGGAGGAATCCGTTTATTTCTACTATGCTTTAGGGATTATTGTATTTATAATCCTCCCGTGTCTTTATATTGTTATACGCACTGATATCCACGGTTTGTAATTTCGGTGTTGTTGTTGGGCTTTATATTTTCTCTTATATTTTGGAGCTCTTTGCCTTTTTATTATCCTCCCGTCCTCTAGTAAAGCGAGTAACAGTCCAGAATTCGTAAGTATGAAATTTTGAATAAACATCGTGTTCTAAATAAGAACTAATGTATTAGCACGATTTGATTTATCAAATTACCAGAATCACTGAGAATAGAACTATCAAGAATATACGTTCTTGATATGTTCAGAAGTTAAGCATAATGAAAGAGTTATGTAACATGGCACGTGATGATGTTAGGATCTGTGAAACATCACGTCCTATTTGAAACTCAGCATGACTTACTGTAATATAATCACGTTGATCAAGTGTCATTATATTATACTAAGCCATGCATCAGTTCCCAACATTACTTCAATAACATTCATATTTTTAGCTAGAAAGTTTACAGAATATAGAAACTAACAGTTTCTATATGATGTAATACTAATAGCACGAAGAGATTAATGATTTCAGATAAGAATAGTTATGAAAATATCTTCAGGAATATGGAGGATATTTATAATGAAAAATACGATAATATCGTGGAATATCTAAGATCAGAGGATGATAGAAACTATTGTCTGCAAGGGTTTAGAGTAAGGAGCAAGATATTCACTAAAGATTTCAATGGATCCAGAATTACCCGGATTCTTTGAATATATGGTATGGTCCTTGTATTTGTCCTTGGTCTCCTTCATGGTTAACTCAATCCGTTTTCCAGTTTCAACTTTTCTGAGCTTTTCCAACATACTATTGTTTATCATCAAACTTTCGATGATTAAGGTCGTTTACGGTTGTCTATGGTTTCTGCTGCTTCATTCAACTTTTTCAACATTTATAGTATTGATTTGTGACTGAGTGCTTTTCAGAATTTCAGAATGAGAGATCATAATTCTAAGAGATAAATGTCATACCTATAACTATTGATGTAGATATGCTGTGAGTTTTCAAAGTACTGATTGCTGATTCCCGGTAATTGGTATGGTAGTTCTCGTTACAAGATGCGAATGATTATATGATAGGGTTTCAATGAATAAATATAATGATTTGTCAGAGAGATTCAAGTCAAGAAGCAACGAGGTTGCTGGTATGTCTGCTGGTAGTATGGTAGAATATAAAAGAATTCTCCGGTATCAAAAGGGTAATTGTATATATCTGGATTATAGTAAAGCTACTTCGAATGAAAGGTCGAAGCTGACTTGCTGGAGCTGTGACAAAATTGGCTACTTTGAAAAGGGATCGCAAAGTTATTTTTGCTAACAAATGCCAAAGGATCTAATGCGGCTACGTGTTAAACTTTTACTCAATCGTCGAGAGTTTCTCAGGTGCAATACTATATACATAAATCTTTCCTTCCGTAGATGAGGTGCGGTTGGTTCAACCTATCGATTGAGGTGTTTTCGAGAATCATGAAAGGTTTGAACGCGGATTGTAATCGTCAAGATACAAATGAGGTTTAAGATGAAATCAAGTGGCAAACTTGAAGAATTGTTTAGTTTCATATGTTATAATCAATATTTTAATTCATTTTAATTGTCCAGTGTTGGTAGTCCACAGTTGATATTCCACAGTAACAGTCCAGTAATTCATATATAATCTAATATATAATATTTGAATTAATTAATAAATATCGTGACCCGTGTACATGTCTCAGACTCGATCACAACTCAAAGTATATATATTATTTGAGAATCAACCTCAACCCTGTATAGAGAACTCGATCATTACTGCATATAGAGTGTCTATGGTGATTCTAAATAATATATATAGATGCGTCGATATGATATGTCAAAACCTTGTATACATGTCCCGATATTTAAAGTGCGTAAAATAAATAACAGAAATTAAATGACGATAAATAAAATTGCGAGAATGTAAATTGCGATAAATAAACTGCGATAAATAAATTGCGATAATTAAATGGTAATACGGAATTAACAGTTAGCTAGGAACGGTTAGCTAGGATTTTGTCAGCGTGGATTCTTAATAGAATTTCATATTGTTAATTAATCTGTTTCTAATCAATTTTTATTGTGTCCATTATTTCTTCATTATGCCACTTGTTGGATTCTGATAGGTCAAAATCCAAATATGTATTTGGATGAATATGGTTATTCGGTGGTGAACGGATTTGTATATCGGTGGATGTAAGTAGGATAGTATATGACTGTTGAAACAGATTCGAAGAACGTACAATGTAACTTATTAATGTGAAATTTAAATAGTCCTCGGGTATTACCTACCCGTTAAAATATTTTCACCATTAACAGTTTGTACAAGAGAATTTTTAATTACAATCTTTATGAAAACATATATACATATATATATATATATATATATATATATATATATATATATATATATATATATTTTCTTCAGATGTATTCATGGATTTAATGAGTTAATATGATATTAAACTCATTTACTTTTCGGTTAGAACTAGAATAACTAATCTCTAAAACTTTAGAGATTACATATTCGTCATGTCGAACGAAGATAAATGAGGTAGAACGATACGTAGAACGAAGATCATACTCAAAGTACAGATGATGATATTGAAGCATGGATTGTTGATGGTATTGGTGCTGTTATTGATGGTACTGTTGGTGCCGGTGATTGTGCTGAAGCTGGTACATTTTGCACCATATTCTTCGAATTGATTATTCGAGCGCGAAGTTCGTTGACTTATTACTTCAGGATGATTGTCGGTCGGAACGAGCGGATGAATAAGGTTCAGAATTGTGGATAGAATATAATCTTGTCGAGTTACCCTGGAAATGAGACTGAAAATGGTGTCTCGAACAGGTTCGCCGGTAAACGCTTCAGGTTCATTGTCAAGAGGTGAATTCGGTTGATGGAAGGGATTTCCTTCTGCGCGTTTTCATTAATTAAGCCAACTACGAACCCATCAGATGATTTGATAATAGCTGATTGGTTGATTCATGTCGATGACACTGTTTTCAGAGCTTAGGTGAACATCTATTTCGGAATAGCTGTCGGAATAATTATCGGAATAGCTATCGGAATCTGAGGGACTCGAACTGGTTGCAGGATTCATCTCGTACGATCAGATGAAAGATTTTTCGATAAGAAATGGATTATAGGATGTAGATTAGTACCCTGTAATACATAATTTACATATGCATATATAATACTAAAATACCATAAATTACTGAAGAATCTACGAAAGTTGTCAGGCAAAGTTACAGTAACAGATACGCTAAGATATGAAGTAGCAGATACGCTAGGATATGAATTTTATCTATACACTATTCATGCAGTCAATGCAGTAAAACGTGTCTAGACTAAGAATGATAAGCAAGTGATTCTCTAAGAATGATAAGCAGGTAATTTTTGACACAAAATGATAAGCAAAACTTTTGACATGCAGACACGGTCAAAGTCCAGACTCACTAATGCATCCTAACGACTCATCAGTTAGACACACTAATGCAGACATGGTTCGCTAAGACCACCGCTCTGATACCAACTGAAAGGACCCGTCCTAATCCATCCGGATGAAGTCCGTATCGATTATAAACGATTCACAATAGTTGATTACATCGCGAGGTACTTGACCTCTATATGATACATTTTACAAACATTGCATTCGTTTTTGAAAAGACAATATTTCATTACATCGAAAGTTGACGGCATGCATACCATTTCATAATGTATCTAACTATAATTGACTTAATAATAATCTTGATGAACTCAATGACTCGAATGCAACGTATTTTGAAATATATCATGAATGACTTCAAGTAATATCTCTAAAATGAGCAAATGAACAGCGGAAGATTTCTTTCGTACCTGAGAATAAACATGCTTTAAAGTGTCAACCAAAAGGTTGGCGAGTTCATTAGTTTATCATAAATAATCATTTCATAATTTTAATAGACCACAAGATTTCATATTTCCATTTCTCATAAACATACGTCCAATACATAGAGACAAAAATCATTCATATGGATTGAACACCTGGTAACCGACATTCACAATAAGCATATAAGAATATCCCCATCATTCCAGGATCCTCCTTCGGACATGATATAAATTTCGAAGTACTAAAGCATCCGGTACTTTGGATGGGGCTTGTTGGGCCCGATAGATCTATCTTTAGAGTTCGCGTCAATTAGGGTGTCTGTTCCCTAATTCTTAGATTACCAGACTTAATAAAAAGGAGCATATTCGATTTCGATCATTCAACCATATAATGTAGTTTCAATTACTTGTGTCTATTTCGTAAAACAGTTATAAAAACAGCGCATGTATTCTCAGTCCCAAAATATATATATAGCGAAAGCATTTAAAAAGGGAATAATGAAACTCACCGTATTGTATTTTGTAGTAAAAATACATATGACGACATTGAACAACTAAACAATGTAGGGTTGGCCTCGGATTCACGAACCTATATCATTTGTATATATATTAATACACATTATTGCAATCGAACAATTGTATATATATATGAATTTATTAATTATGTCATATTTATATTAATAATATGTATATATCTTCATATTTTCATTTTTTATATAAAAGTATAAATTTTATTATGTTGTGTATTAATTATATATTTATTTATATATATCATTTGTTTGAAAAGTAGTAATAATGTTAAAATAATATTAAATATGGTAAAATTATATTAATTATAATACTTAAGTTTTCTTATAAAGGCAATAATGTTAATATTCCTATTAGTGATAGTACTAATAATGATATTAATGATAATAACTATAAAAGTATTAATTTTACTGTTAATGATAGTTATGATAATGATTTTAGCAGTTACATAATAGTAATATTCATGATGATACTTCTAATCATATTAGTGGTAATATTAATAATAATCTTAATATTAATATTAATGATGATAATTCTAATAATGATAATCATTCTTATAATAATAATAATGATAACATTAGTAATAATACTTATGTTCATTAAAATTGATAATAACACTAATGATACTTATTTTATTTTCATAATAGCACTAATTAAAATAATCATAATCATAATAATAATACTACTTGTAATGATCATAACGATGGTAAACTTTAATAATCTTGTAATAATAATAATTTCGATAATGATATTAATACTAATCCTAAATGATAATAATAATAATAATAATACTAATACTTAATAATAATATCAATCAATAATAATAACAATAATAACAATAACAATAACAACCTATAATAATAATAATAATAATAATAATAATAATAATAATAATAATAATAATAATAATAATAATAATAATAATAATAATAATAATAATAATAATAATAATAATAATAATAATAATAATAATAATAATAAGTGAAACTACCTTATTAGCCTTTTCCAAAAAAATATGCCACGCACGAGGCTCGAACCCGAGACCTCCCACTAACACACTAACACCCAAGACCATCCAAGCTATTCTATTTTCTTGATTAATACACATTCTATGTTTATTTAAACCCGTTATAATCTGTTGCCCTAATCTTCATCTTCTTCACCACATCCAAATCGATCAGAGACTAAATTAAGGGACATCAGAACTAAATTAAATCTTGGATTGGGACAGAAACAAACGTGATGATGATTTAATTACCAGACACGAAAAAAAAAAGAAATCAAAGAATGGCAGTCGCTATATTCAAAGAAAAAAAATATATATGAATTCATAATTTGATTTTACAATTAAACTGTTTTGAGACCCCAATCCCTTAATGAAAAATGTTTATTATTAACCAGTAAATACTCTACAAACATCCTATTGACCTGAATCAAATTATAACTCGCGAATTTGAATGATTTAAAATCGTTTGACTTTTACAACTATAACTTTGACTTCGAAATTCGGATTACCTAGGAAGAATTGGAAGATGACCCTTTGCAGATAGTTCAAACGTATCAATCCTAACAGAACTTCATTAATGGAATTTGAAATTTGTTTTGAAATCGAGCTATTGGTAAAAAGTGCAAGAACAGAGATACCGCCCAGTTTTATAAAAAAAATCGATTTGCTTTATCAGTTTTAACACAATTGCTTTAACAGAAGATTATATAGAAGTTAAGTGGTAATATTACTGCTTAATTGATTCTATTACGTTTGTTGTTTAGCTTAAGTGGATCGACCAAAAATATTCCATCACGTACGATAAATAAATAAAAAAATAAAGGGTGAAAACAACCCTAAACTGAATTTGCTTTTGCATCTGACTTTGTAAACGAATCTGGTACACTAGCAGACCAAAAACAAAAATTTAAAAGGTTGAAAATGAAAGGAAACATATTCAATTTTTATTAGTGTATGTGTGTATATATATATATATTTTTATCAATAATAAATAAATATATTAAGAATTTTGATAATAATATTAATACTAAATAATACTAATATCAAAATAATAAAAATACTAATACTAATAATAATAGCATTTATAATAATATTAATAATAATAATATCAAAATAATACCTATTAATAATAAGTAAAATGATAAGAGTAATAAAATGATGATAATAACAAATTTAAATACAAATGGAAATTTTTAGTAACAATAATACATAAACATGAGAATAATAATAATTAAAATTATAGTTTCAATCATTCTCATAATCAGATTTATATTTAACATCCTTATTTTGATATTCACAAACCTCTTAATTATAATAATAATAATAATAATAATACTAATATTGATATTAATAATAATAGTAATATTGAGAGTAATAGTAATATTACTATATCAATTATATTTTTGCTTGCAATTTAATATGTTAATATTACATGTTATTGATTGTGTAATATATAAAATGACATATATTGAATATTTATTATACATACATATAAATCTAATTCTAATAATAATTATATATTGAAATCATATATATTTGTATTTACTTTAATTACAACTTATTTATTTTATATTTTATTTTACATATTAAATTCTAATGTTTCAATTACATTTTATTACTTCAAATTATATGTATATATACGTATTTACTTACAAACAATTGTTCGTGAATCGTCGGGCATGGTCAAAGGGTAATTGTTTTCATGAATATAGTTTTCAAAACTTTCGAGACTCAACATTACAGACTTTTGCTTATCGTCTCGGAAACATATAAAGATTAAAGTTTAAATTTGGTCGGAAATTCCCGGGTCATCACATTGTGTTTAGACAAAAAGTCCTGGGTTCGATTCTAACAAGCTGCATTTTTTTTTTAATTATCAATTGAATAAAAATTGGGCCAACTAAATTGCTATTGGATCGAATTGCTGTTGGGCCGCTGCAACTTGGGTCTGTTATCACTAGTTGGGCCGAAACCTGCTTGTTGGACTGCTGGACTTTGTTACTATAATTGGGCTCGGCATTTGGGGCTTCATGTATTAATGTGTTAAAACAATTAAAAGTGAAGTTTAATACAAAAGCAAACTGATGGTTCACTGGTTGGGGTGTTTTCGTTTGAGCGAGAGGTCTCGGGTTCGAGCCTGATAGTGGGCAATTCTTTTTTGAACGAACTTTAAAAGGGTATACCTTATTATTTCTTTTACTTTTATTATTATTATGATTATTATTATTATTATTATTATTATTATTATTATTATTATTATTATTATTATTAT
Organism: Rutidosis leptorrhynchoides; assembly: GCF_046630445.1. Lineage (NCBI taxonomy): Eukaryota > Viridiplantae > Streptophyta > Magnoliopsida > Asterales > Asteraceae > Rutidosis > Rutidosis leptorrhynchoides. The sequence continues at coordinate 591,534,754 of NC_092335.1, read as the reverse complement.
TATTATTATTTTTATTATTATTATTATTATTATTATTAATGTTATTATTATTATTATTATTATTATTATTATTATTATTATTATTATTATTATTATTATTATTATTGTTACCATTATTGATTATTGATATTATTATTATGCTTATGAATAAAATTATAAGTAGGATATAAAAGATAATAGAAAGATAACAAAATAAGATAATTACGAAATTATTAGTTTTATGATTTAAAGAAAAATGATAAAAATTATAAGTATAAGATAATATATAACTATGATTAAAATTGTTACCTTGATCATTATCGTTAACCTTACTATTAGCAATTGTTATCAAAATAGTTATTAGTTAAGGATATATACATTTACAGATTATACTACAAACATGATTATAAAGATGATTATACTTGTAATTGAATAATGATTGTATAATTATGTATAACACATCTTTTATTATTAAAAACTTTATTATAATTAATATCAAATTTATTATTTTTAACATTACCATAATTATATTAATATTATTACTATTATTAATATTATAATTATTATAATTTTTACCGCTATTAATATTATTTTGGTATTATTATAACTACTATTATTAATATACAAATGATATATATATGTATATATTAAAAATATATCTAATACATATAACATAATGAAAATTAATATTTTTATACAACAAAATGAATAAATGACACACACACACACACACACACACACATATATATATATATATATATATATATATATATATATATATATACATTCAATATAAGAATAATAAAACTAATAAAGTTATATATATATATATATATATATATATATATATATATATATATATATATATATATATATATATATATATATATATATATATATATATATATATATAAACTTGTTCGATTACGATTATATGTTTTAATATATATACAAATGATATAGGTTTGTGAATCCGAGGTCAACCCTGCATTGTTCAGTTGTTCAATATAGTCATATGTATTTTTACTACAAAATACATTAGGTGAGTTTCATTACTCCCTTTTTAAATGTTTTTGCAATATATATTTTTGGGACTGGGAATACATGCGCTGCTTTTATAAATGTTTTACGAAATAGACACAAGTAATCGAAACTACATTATATGGTTGAATTATCGAAATCGAATATGCCCTTTTTTATTAAGTCTGGTAATCTAAGAATTAGGGAACAGACACCCTAATTGACGTGAACTCTAAAGATAGATCTATCGGGCCCAACAAGCCCCATCCAAAGTACCGGATGCTTTAGTACTTCGAAATTTATATCATGTCCGAAGGAGGATCCCGGAATGATGGGGGATATTCTTATATGCATATTGTTAATGTCGGTTACCAGGTGTTCAATCCATATGAATGATATTTTTGTCTCTATGCATGGGACGTATGTTTATGAGAAATGGAAATATGAAATCTTGTGGTCTATTAAAATTATGAAATGATTATTTATGTAAAACTAATGAACTCACCAACCTTTTGGTTGACACTTGAAAGTATGTTTATTCTCAGGTATGAAAGAAATCTTCTGCTGTGCATTTGCTCATTCTAAAGATATTATTGGAATCATTCATGACGTATTTTAAAAGACGTTGCATTCGAGTCGTTGAGTTCATCAAGAATATTATTAAGTCGTTAATAGTTTGGATATATTATGAGATATCATGCATGCCTGTCAACTTTCAATGTAAAGGAAGTTTGTCATTTAAAAACGAATGCAATGTTTGTAAAATGTATCATATAGAGGTCAAATACCTCGCGATGTAATCAACTGTTGTAATTCATTTATAATCGGTATGGACTTCGTCCAGATGGATTAGGACGGGTCTTTACAGTTGGTATCAGAGCGGTGGTCTTACCGAACCAGGTCTTTCATTAGCGAGTCTAACTGATAGTCGTTAGGATGCATTAGTAAGTCTGGACTTCGACCGTGTCTGCATGTCAAAAGTTTTACTTATCATTTCTCGTCGGAAATCATCTGCTTATCATCCTTAGGAAATTACCTGCTTATCATTTTTAGTCTAGACACGTCTTACTACCTCTATTGTATAGACAGTGTATAGATAAATTCATATCTTAGCGTATCTGTTATTGTTACCTTTGCCTGACAGCTTCCGTGGATTCCTCCGTAACTTATGGGATCTTAGTATTATATATGCATATGCAAATTATGTATTGCAGGGTACTAATCTATATCCTATAATCTATTTATTATCGAAAATCCTTCATCTGATCGTATGAGATGAATCCCTCAACCAGTTCGAGTCCCTCAGATTTCGATAGCTATTCCGATAGTTAGTCCCACAGCTATTCTGACATGGATATTCACCTAAGCTCCGAAAGCAGCATCACCGGCATGAATCAACCAATCAGCCATTATCAATTCATCTGATGGGTTCGTAGTCGACTTAATCAATGGAGACGCACAGAAGGCAATCCCTTCCACCAACCGAATTCACCTCTTGACAATGAACCTGAAGCGTTTACCGGTGAACCTGTTCGATACACCATTTTCAATCTCATTTCCAGGGTAACTCGACAAGACTATATTATATCCACAATTCTGAACCTTTTTCATCCGCTCGTTCTGACCGACAATCATCCTGGAGTAATAAGTCAACGAACTTCGCACTTGAATAATCAATTCGGAGAATATGGTGCAAAATGTACCAGCTTCAGCAACATCACCGGCACCAACAGTACCATCAATAACAGCACCAGTACCATCAACAATCTATGCCTCAACATCTCATTCTGTACCTCAAGTATAATCATCGTGCTACGTATCGTTCTACATCAATTATCTTCGTTCGGCATGGCGATTATGTAATCACTAATGTTTTAGAGATTATATATATTCCTGTTCTAACGAAAAATTAAATGAGTTTAATATCGCATTAACTCATTAAATCCATGATTATATCTGAAGAAAATATATATGTATATATATTTTCATAAAGATTGTAATTAAAAATTCTTTCGTACAAACTGTTAATGGTGAAAATATTTTAACGGGTAGGTAATACCCGAGGAATATTTAGATTTCACATTAATAAGTTACACTGTACATTCTTTGAATCTGATTCAACAGTCATTTACTATCCTATTTACACCCACAGATATACGAATCCTTTTCACCACAGAATAACTATTTTCATTCAAATTCAATTTCATATTTGGATTTTGACCTATCAGAATCCAACAAGTGGCATAATGAAGAAATAATGGACACAATAAAAATTGATTAAAAACAGACTAATTAACAATATTAAATTTTATTAAGAAATCACGCTAACAAAATCCAAGCTAACTATTCCTAGCTAACTGTTAATTCCGTATTACATTTTATTTATCGCAATTTATTTATCGCAATTTATTTTATCGCAATTTATATTCTCGCAATTTTATTTATTGTCATTTAATTTCTGTTATTTACTTTACGCACTTTATTTATCATCATTTAATTTCTGTTATTTATTTTACGCACTTTAAATATCGGGACACGTATACAAGGTTTTGACATATCATATCGACACATCTATATATATTATTTGAAATCACCATAGACACTCTATATGCAGTAATGATCGAGTTCTCTATACAGGGTTGAGGTTGATTCTATAATAATATATATACTTTGAGTTGTGATCGAGTCTGAGACATATACACGGGTCACGATACGTATTAATTAATTCAAATATTATATATTAAACTATATATGAATGATTGCACTGTCAACTGTGGACTATCGACTGTGGACTAATAACATTGGACAATTAAAATGAATTAAAATATTGAATATAACATATGAAACTAAACAATTCTTCAAGTTTGCCACTTGATTTCGTCTTAAACCTCATTTGTATCTTCACGATTACATTCTGCGTTCAAACCTTTCATGATTCTTGAAAACACCTCAATCGATAGGATGAATCAACCGCACTTCATCTACGGAAGGAAAGATTTATGCATATAGTTATGCACCTGAGAAACTCTGCAATTGAGTAAAAGTTCAACACGTAGCCGCGTCAGATCCTTTGGCATTTATTAACAAAAATAACTTTGCGATCCCTTTTCAAAATTAGCCAATTTTGTCACAGCTCCAACAAGTCAACTTCGACTTTTCGTACGAAACAACCTTATTATAACGTTTATATATACGCGTGCTCTTTTATTGTTACCAGGTAACCTTTCATATTCCATCATATTACCATCAGCGTTTAATCATCTAAAAACACAATTCTCCTGAAACCACCTCGGATTAATAACCTATGATTCAGATATCATAGCATTAAATGTAGAGGAAACAGAAAAATGGTAGATGGTCTAAACAGACAAAAGTTTGATGATAAAGAAAGGAGTGTTAGGAACGCTCGATAGAAAATTGGGTATTGAAAAACAGATTGAGCTACCCATGAAGGAGACCAAGGACAAATACAAGGACCAAATCCTATATTCAAAGGATTCAGGTAATTCTGGATCCGTTAAAATCTTTAGAGAATATCTTGCTCCGAAGTCATGTTAAAATCTTGCGAAAAATCTTTCTCCATCAACCGTCGAACTTAGAAATTCCAAAATATCATCATCAATATCTTTGATATTTCTGAGGATATTTTCATAAATATTCTCGTCCGAAATTATATACCTCTTCGTGCTTCCTGTGTATCAATATATTGGAAACATTCAATAGAAAATATAGTACCGAAAAGCAGATTATGCGAAACTATGAAGAAAGCCGTGGACAAATCACAAAGAATAAGTTTGACTTCAAAGAATCCAAATAATTCAATGTCTGCTAAAGTCTATAATGAATAACTTGCTCCTTACTCTAAACCCTTGCAGACAATAGTTTCTATCATCCTCTGATCTTAGATATTCTGAGATATTATCGTACCTTTCATTATAAATATCCTCCATATTTTTGGAGATATTTTTATAACTATTCTTATATGAAATCATTAATCTTTTCGTGCTATCAGTATTACATCATATAGAAACTGTTAGTTTCTATATTCTGTAAATTTTCAAGCTTAAAATATGAATGTTATTGAAGTAATGATGGGAACTGATGCATGAGTTAGTATAATATAATGACACTTGATCAACGTGATTATATTACAGTAAGTCATACTGAGTTTCTAAATGAAACGTGATGATTCACAGATCATAACGTCATCATGTGCCATGTTACATAACTCTTTCATCCTACTTAACTCCGTAACAAATCAAGAAAATGTATTCTTGATGGTTCTATCTTCCGTGATGTTGATAAATTTGAAAATCAAATCGTGCTATCACGTTCCTTCATGCTTAGAATATTATAATCATTCGAAACTCTATATCTATAAATTCTGGACCATTATTCGCTTGACTTGAAGTCGGGAAGAGAAAACAAAAGCATAGAGCTTTGAAATATAAGGGAGAATATAAAGTCCGATAACAACACATAAATTACAAACCGTGTATATCAATGTTTATCGCAACATAAAGACACGGGAGAATTAAAAACATTATAATCCCGAGGGCGAAGTAGAAGAAAGCAGATTCCTCTTGTGGAAGTTGGAAAAGGAGAATGATTGTTGCGATAGTAAGGATAAGGACAAGGATCAGAACTGGACTAAGCATTTTCACAATCTTTTGGATGTATGAACTAAGAAAGAAAGTATAGGAATGGTGAGAATAATGGAACGGAAGAGCTTAAATTTATAATGGAAATATCAGACAGTGTAATCGAGGCAGATTACCGTATTTAATTATAGAGATCTTAGTTTCCTTACTCGCCGAAGAATCAAATCTTTTAGATTTCGAAGATTTTATTTATATCCCTTGAATTCCGGAATTCAGCCCTCTACGTCAAAAATTAAGATGAATCTTTACTTTCCTATTTCACTCTTTGGTGATAGCTTCACTCATACGCTTCGAAATAATCGAATTATTTTATTCAGGTTACACCCTGTGATAAAATTCTATTTATCAACTCATATTTGCCATGAAAACATTTTTATTGTTAGCCATGACAACCTCACTCAAATTTCGGGACGAAATTTCTTTAACGGGTAGGTACTGTAGTGACCCGGGAATTTTCGACCAAATTTAAACTTGAATCTTTATATGGTTTCGACACGATAAGCAAAGTCTGTAATGTTGAAGTCTCAAAATTTTGAACTATTTTCATATATTCAATTGACCTTCGACTGTTCTCGACGATTCACGAACAACCAATTGTAAATAGATACATGTATATTTAAATAAATAAATATATATATATATATATATATATATATATATATATATATATATATATATATATATATATATATATATATATATATATATATATATATATATATATATATATATATAAATATATAATAATTTGAAATATTAATTGAAATAATATATGAGTTAATTGTTGGAGTAATCGGATATGTTACCGTTAATATCCATGCTCACTAAAATGGTTTGGTTAAATATTTTATCCTAAGTATGGTTATTAAGTATTAGTATTTAATATTTGCTACGCCACAATTTATTAGAGGTTAGATAAATTATTTGGTAGTTTGAAAGAGTACTTTAATTTACTAATATTTATGTTTAGTGAATAAGAGTAATGGTCTTGTTTTGGCTATTTACTAGCTTATTATTGTTGAATAAAGGTAGGGTTAAAAAAAATGTAGTCCCATTTGGTTTACTTGTTATTCTCTGTTTGCATATTAACGCAAACAGAAGTTTCTTAAATTCAAGTTATATTGTAAGGCATTAAGATACCGGTGTCCCAAGTCTCAACATTAACTAGCCTATCTAATATATATATATATATATATATATATATATATATATATATATATATATATATATATATATATATACACACACACCACCATATATACATGGATGCATATGAATAACTTATCACCTTTCTCAAGACCCACCACCACTTTTCAATTTGTTTCTATCCTTCATATTTTTCCAAATACATGACCAAATTCATTTACCCACTAACTAATTTCGTTTCCTTTCAAATCATCTTTCCCATTCATGACTTTATTATTATTCAATTATATTATAACTTTCATTATATTATATTTATGAGTTATTAGAATGAAAGTTACACACATATACGTCCGAATGCAAGACATCTTTATGCTATCTATCAACACCAACTTTAATATCTTTATGCTATCTATCAACATCAACTTTAAACTATTGTTACTTTCTGTATGCATCATCACCAATCAATAACTTTATTTACCTACCTTTAATATACTATACAGACATTTTACATTATATATATTTACATGCATACATAGCATATCACTGACACCCTCTAAATTAAATGGTAATATTTGGTTCCATTGTTTATATATATATATATATATATATATATATATATATATATATAATTGATGATTCTAGTTTCTATTCTATGTTAAACCAAAGAAATCACCTCCTTTGAACTTTCACCACCTCAACCATCGCTACACCCTCACATCATCATCGACACCCACACTCACTTTCCATCGTGAAACCCATCATTCGTGACTCACTTTTTATGACTAATACTTTCGGTTTTTCTACAATGGTAAACTGTCCGAGAATCATCCCAAACAACAGCTACATACGGTTGTTGTTGCCATTTTTTACAACCATGAACCGGCAAACAATACCACCTCTGGTCACATTCAAATCCGCCACCCCATCTTCAAGAACACCACCCTATCCCTCTCTCTCTCTCTCTCTTCACCGAAACCCTTGCCAACTCTCACCCATCGAACAACCACCACTATAAGCCACTATAACCTACTATTTATTTCCACTTCCAACGAGACCAAGAACCCAACAACTTTCGATTGTTGATACTTGCGTTCTTGTTCGATTAAAACCCATAGAAACAACCTACAAAATGCTAATGCAGCTGCTTCAGTCGCTAGTTTTGCTAGCATAACAGCAGCCTGTGCTGCTACTTCTGTTTCTGTTTTGATGCAAAACATCACCATAACCAACCCTCGAATAACCACTGTTTGTTTCTGCTGTTGATGTTTACGTTTTCTGCTGAACCGAGGTCCTTTTGATTGTTGCTGCTACTCGTGTTTGTCTCTGCAGATCAACCCATACACTTATATTTCAAAGTCACGATGATGATGGTGAAGATGTTACGACTGCTGCATACTTTTATTATTATTTTTTCTTCGTGATGTTCCAACTACTCGCCTTTCTATTTCGATTAGAACAAATCACAAAATCCACGAACTGTTTATAATTCGATGATGATGATGTTGAACTGTATAAGATGAGTTGATGATGATAATAAAGACGATGATGAACGGTAGCAATGATGTTCGATGATAATGATGGCGGTATAATTAATAATGATAATTAAAGAAGATGATGACGTTAAAAGAAGAAGAAGAGCAGATGAAATAGGATACATGATTTTAATTTGAGTTTAAACCAGAAATGGGACGACAGAGAGAGGGTTGGACGTGTTGTGTTTAGACAAAAGGTCCCGGGTTCGATTCTAACAAGCTGCATTTTTTTTTAATTATCAATTGAATAGAAGTTGGGCCAACTAAATTGCTATTGGATCGAATTGCTGTTGGGCCGCTGCAACTTGGGTCTGTTATCACTAGTTGGGCCGAAACCTGCTTGTTGGACTGCTGGACTTTGTTACTATAATTGGGCTCGGCATTTGGGGCTTCATGTATTAATGTGTTAAAACAATTAAAAGTGAAGTTTAATACAAAAACAAACTGATGGTTCACTGGTTGGGGTGTTTTCGTTTGAGCGAGAGGTCTCGGGTTCGAGCCTGATAGTGGGCAATTCTTTTTTGAACGAACTTTAAAAGGGTATACCTTATTATTTCTTTTACTTTTATTATTATTATGATTATTATTATTATTATTATTATTATTATTATTATTATTATTATTATTATTATTATTAATGTTATTATTATTATTATTATTATTGTTACCATTATTGATTATTGATATTATTATTATGCTTATGAATAAAATTATAAGTAGGATATAAAAGATAACAAAATAAGATAATTACGAAATTATTAGTTTTATGATTTAAAGAAAAATGATAAAAATTATAAGTATAAGATAATATATAACTATGATTAAAATTGTTATCTTGATCATTATCGTTAACCTTACTATTAGCAATTATTATCAAAATAGTTATTAGTTAAGGATATATACATTTACAGATTATACTACAAACATGATTATAAAGATGATTATACTTGTAATTGAATAATGATTGTATAATTATGTATAACACATCTTTTATTATTAAAAACTTTATTATAATTAATATCAAATTTATTATTTTTAACATTACCATAATTATATTAATATTATTACTATTATTAATATTATAATTATTATAATTTTTACCGCTATTAATATTATTTTGGTATTATTATAACTACTATTATTAATATACAAATGATATATATATATATGTATATATTAAAAATATATCTAATACATATAACATAATGAAAATTAATATTTTTATACAACAAAATGAATAAATGACACATATATATATACATTCAATATAAGAATAATATAACTAATAAAGTTATATATATATATATATATATATATATATATATATATATATATATATATATATATATATATATATATATATATATATATATATATATATATATATATATATATATATATAACTTGTTCGATTACGATTATATGTTTTAATATATATACAAATGATATAGGTTTGTGAATCCGAGGTCAACCCTGCATTGCTCAGTTGTTCAATATAGTCATATGTATTTTTACTACAAAATACATTAGGTGAGTTTCATTACTCCCTTTTTAAATGCTTTTGCAATATATATTTTTGGGACTGAGAATACATGCGCTGCTTTTATAAATGTTTTACGAAATAGACACAAGTAATCGAAACTACATTATATGGTTGAATTATCGAAATCGAATATGCCCTTTTTTATTAAGTCTGGTAATCTAAGAATTAGGGAACATACATCCTAATTGACGCGAACTCTAAAGATAGATCTATCGGGCCCAGCAAGCCCCATCCAAAGTACCGGATGCTTTAGTACTTCAAAATTTATATCATGTCCGAAGGAGGATCCCGGGATGATGGGGATATTCTTATATGCATATTGTTAATGTCGGTTACCAGGTGTTCAATCCATATGAATGATATTTTTGTCTCTATGCATGGGACGTATGTTTATGAGAAATGGAAATATGAAATCTTGTGGTCTATTAAAATTATGAAATGATTATTTATGTAAAAATAATGAACTCACCAACCTTTTGGTTGACACTTGAAAGCATGTTTATTCTCAGGTATGAAAGAAATCTTCCGCTGTGCATTTGCTCATTCTAAAGATATTATTGGAATCATTCATGACGTATTTTAAAAGACGTTGCATTCGAGTCGTTGAGTTCATCAAGAATATTATTAAGTCGTTTATAGTTTGGATATATTATGAGATAGCATGCATGCCTGTCAACTTTCAATGTAAAGAAAGTTTGTCATTTAAAAACGAATGCAATGTTTGTAAAATGTATCATATAGAGGTCAAATACCACGCGATGTAATCAACTGTTGTAATTCGTTTATAATCGGTATGGACTTCGTCCAGATGGATTAGGACGGGTCTTCACAAGAATGTTTCACAGTCACATTGTGAATGATCAAGAAGTTGCTCTTACTCCTGCTATGATGCATTGGGTCAATCTTGGCCGTGCAGACCAACCTACAGATTCTGAGCAATCAGGGTCTACAGGGGCATCTTCTTCAGAATTTAAGCAATCAGGGTCTGCAGAAGGTCACAACAATGGTCAACCATCTTTAGAATCTGAGCAATCAGATTCTACCCCCACACAAACTCCACCCCATGTTGTTTCACAAACAGAACAGGGTGAAGACATGGATGAGAAAATCCCACCTCGTTCTAACCCATCTTCACCCACTGCTACTGAGTAAATTTTCCACTCAACCCACCAGTTCATACTGAGAATACCACCATATCTAAAACCTTAGATAATAAAGCACTTGTGGATTCACCTCAAAAATTTACTAGGAAGAGTGCTGCACGTACTACTCTATCACCTCTGCTAGAGGTTGGTGAGAGGAGTGCTTTGACCCAACCTGAACATGGTAGGTTAGTTAACTTGGATACCCACATTACAGTCACTGAAGAAACCCACTCAGTTGACTTCCATGAAGAAGTCTCAATCCTGGACTCAAATAACCAAATCCAAAACCCAACTGAAATGACCAAGCCAACTTTTACCCCAGACTTAAGTCTGCCACTACCCACCCAAAATATTCCATCCTTACACCTTCTTGCACAGGCTGCCAATATCACACTCATGTCACAGGGTGAGATACAGGCCTCAAAATCTTCTATGTCTAATGATCAGCTTTCTTTACAACAGGAAGGCTGTGAGGACATACCAACCTTACCCTTATCCACTGGCACTACTTCTCAGACTGAGGCACCAGTCTCCATGGTTGGCCTACATCAGGCTTTGACCAAGTTGACTAAGGAGTTTGATGACAAGCTTTCTGTTGTGCAGTCTAAGATTAATAATCTTAACTTTAATAATAATTTCATTTCTAAAGATGAGTTGATGGAGGTAAGGAGGTTGGTTGGGGATATTGTAACAGACCGAAACCCGGGCTTGTTGTAAGTGGACTATTTTGCCCTTAGGGTTTGTGCTAAATCTTAAGTGCTTTTATTTTAATTATTTTATTAGTGTTTTATTATAATTGTGTTGTGACCAGCTTGTGACAAGGGTCCCAGAACATGTTTGTTTATTTTAATTGGACCTCGTTGGGGTTACCTAATCGTGAGCGAAAGATTTCAGATAACTGGTAAGTACCCGTGTGTGATGGGGTATTGTGTTTTAACACAAATATAAAAGCCTTGACCAGCTCATTTTTGATGTTTCCAGAAAATTCACTTCATCACTCCCGTACCTAACTTACACCTCTTCAAAAACCCTAATCACTTAATCTCGATTTGGTTCTTAAATTGAGTCAAGAAACTGATTCTTTGTGTTGTTGTGAGTTTATCAAGGTAAGATTTGTCAAATTTCATGTCCAAATCAGTGTGTAAATTGAGTTTGAAGGTGAGTTTTGTTAAAAGTGATTTTTGAGTCAAAAGTACTTAAATTGATGTTGTTTGAGCATAAAAGTTGTGGGTTTATGTTTCTAAATGTTTAGTGTAAAAGATGTAACCAGTTTTGAGGTCAAAAACGTGTCCAAAGTTGAGATTTGGAGATTTTGGGTTGAAACCCGTCACTTTGCTGCTGTTGCAGCTGATGAACTACCTTCGGCCGATGGTCGTTGACCATCGACCGATGGTGAGGACGATCGGCCGATGGACGAGACCATCGACCGATGGTGTATGATTTCTGACCAGCGGATGTAATTTTGACGATCGACCGATTGGGGGAGACCATCGACCGATGGTGTGTTGACGATCGGCCGATGGATGGGACCATCGACCGATGGTCTTAGACAGTGAAATTATTACTAAGTGTGGAATTCTAGCCGTTATGCTGCCCGTTTGTATTTTGGTGTTCAGGATGTAAATTTTGAAAGTGCATAAGTGTTAAGCATGAAAATTTTAGCGGACGCAAATTTTTACTAATTTGCTATAATTCGCTGTCAGTGTGTCTAATCTTGATGGGAACACTATTCTAACTTGGTTTTTGCTGTTCTCAGGAGATAAGGACAAGGAAGAAGCTCAGAAATAATAACTGAGCAGTTGCTGGTAATTGGTGAGTGGGTCTATCTACGGATAGAGTTTAAGTAGCATATCATGCTACTGTGGTTGACTCTTTTACCATGCATAGTGTAGGAATTGCCATGATAGAATAATATCGTTTGCCTGATGTTGTATGTGAATTATGTGTACACTGTGTGAATGGCACCAGTCGGGCCTAGGGAGACTGGGGACTCGAGACCGTGCCTAGGAGATGTTAGAGTCCGTATGAGGTCAACCGTGCCTAGGGGAGGTTGGGTCCATAAGCTACTGATTGTGGAGTATAGTGTGAACGATGCACCCCCTGCATCTGGATAACTATACTGTTAATTGAGTAGCAGGGACTATCGGTAGACTCAGGCCCGATCAGCTGGGAGTCGTGTGCTCGTACAAGCCGCCGATCCTCGTATTGTCTTATTGTATGCTAGTTGATAGTTAGCATGTGTTGTTGTTAGTATATAGCTTGTGTGTGACTTAAGCTATATCTGTTAGATAGATTCCATTCACTTAGCGGTGCGCTAATCCCCCACATATTCTCCCCTTGCAGGTTTAGGTACTGCTAGTCGGGAAGGGTGCTATTGCAGAAGACATGTTTGACAACCCAACTCTGATGTGGACTTTTGTATAAATAATGTTTTGTGATAACGTAACACCGTTGTGTAAACTTAAACGTAATGACGTGACTTATATTGTGTTTGTTAATAAAGTCTTCCGCTGTGTATATATATAAAAAAAAAATGGCCGGTGTTACAAGTTGGTATCAGAGCATGGTTTGGCAGCAAATACGTGCGCGTATTTTGTTCCCAAACCCTGAGGCAAGTCAAACATATCTGTGGGAGTGGGGGCTAAGTGAAAATAGGATATACGTGTGTTAGTTGTGATTGAACTAACTGTTATCCACTAAGCTTTTGTGTAAGCTGTTTTGTAGCACAGGTATGGCTGATAGAAACGCAACTGGCCCATCCAACCCCGGAACATTTAGAGCACCAGAAGAGGGCGTGAGTCTGATGATGATCAGAGTAGTTACATCCTTCAATTAGAAAGTAAGCTAAAAGAGGCTGAGGATAAAATTAATGAGCTTGAATTGGCAAGGCATTCTGGAAATGATGATACACCACCTGGATTCCCAACCGCGCAATCCCAAACGATACCTAATGTGCACCAGAACCAGTTTCAGAATCAAATACCTAACCAATATTATATGCCACCGCAAAACACTTTTACTTACCAAAATCCCATGATGATGAACCCGTACCAAATGCAAATGTTTCAACAACCTTACATGCAACCACCCAAAAAGTGTACTTATAAGAACTTCCGTGATTGCAAACCCTCTGAGTTCTCTGGAAGTACTGATCCGACTGTAACTCTCAATTGGTTGCGAGAAGTTGAAAGGGTATTTGAAGCGTGTCAGTGTGAACCCGAGCTGAAGGTAACATATACTAGTAGACTGTTGAAAGGTAGGGCTATGATTTGGTGGGATTCTTTGATTTCTAGTATACCAAAAGAGCAAGTGAGTATGATCACATGGGAGCAGTTTCATGGGAAGGTGTGTGAACAGTATTGTAATCCTTTTGATATGAACCGAATCAAGACTGAGTTTCTTGAAATGAAGATGACACCTCAAATGACGATCGACGAGGTAGTAGAGAAGTATATGGATAAACTAAGGTTTGTACAACAGTGGGTGCCAGACGAAGCGTCTCGTATACAACATTTTATTAATATCATTTTGCCAGAGTACCGAACTTTTGTTAGAACGGCTACGTCGTTGTCTCAAGCGGTTGTGATGGCTAAGATGGTAGAAAGTGATGTTCAGGCCGCCAGAAACAGAATGTTTGGTAATGTGCTACAACAAGGTGGGAAAGTATCTGGTCAATCAGGATCTAAATCCAAGAAGTCTAGTGGGTTTAAATCGAAGAGTAAAAGTGGTCAGAATAGTTCTGGATCTGGATCAGGTAAAGGGAATTGGTGTCACACGTGTCGATCTTCTCACAGTGGTCAGTGTTCTGAGGCTACAAGAAGATGCTTAAAGTGTGGTGTTGTTGGGCATGAGTCTTCAGCATGTCCGTATCTGAATAGTGTATGTTGGAGTTGTCACAAACCAGGGCATCGTGCAATTAGTTGTCCGTCGAAGAGTGGTAGTTCCGGGGCAGGTGTCATAACCCGTCCTTAACCATAAGAACGAGTTAGATAACGTATGATTTCATTGCGAGGTATTGACCTCTATATGCGACATTTTTAAAAGAACAACTGCATTTATTTTACATTACAAACCATAACTCTTATTTTAATACAAGCTTTAGACAATATAAAGATGATTATCGTTTAGCGATAATCTTAGACTTACAAACTTTACATGTGATGATAACAATACGATTTCTAGCATATTTTACATTACAATTCCTCGGATATGCAGTTTTATTTTTGACACAAATATGCATACTCAAGATCTTGCTTAAATTCAACATGTTGCAGCGGAAGCTTTTAGTTATCACCTGAGAATAAACATGCTTAAAACGTCAACATAAAGTTGGTGAGATATAGGTTTAATGCCGGCAGCAATATATATATATATAGACCACAAGATTTCATATATAAACATTTTAATAAAAGTATTCTAAGTGGTTGAGCACTTGGTAACCATACTTAACATTTAATCACGTCGCATATTCCCTTTATTATGAAATCTTAATACACTGTACCAAGTATAGTCACGAAACGAAGTACTGTGCAACCGTTGAATACTGGTCGTCCAGTCCGGTTGGGGTTGTCAGGCCCGATAGATCTATCAACAGGATTCGCGTTTACAATACCGCTGTAAATAATAGTTACCAAGCTACAGGGAAGTATGCCAGTGGTACAACTCAACGTAGAATATATTTTTTAGTTACTTGTGTCCATATCGTAAAACATAAAATACATGTATTCTCATCCCGAAATATTTAGAGTTTAAAAGTGGGACTATATACTCACTTTCATCCTGAAGATATGTAATTTTGACTTGGTCTCCGATTGATATCACGAACCTATCCATATATAGTTTATCAATATATTTCCATTTTAAACAATCGTCACATATATATACTTATTATACTTTTAATAGTTTTAGTAATTTCTTAGTCCGTAGTTAGCAGTCCGATGTTAGTAATTCAATTTTAATGGTTCATTTTTAGGTGTTTAATAAACCCCCAATGAAATAAATAAAAACCCCCATCGTATATGTATTGGTCGAGATTAATCTTGACCCACGGTACCGGTGTTGTCAAATGACGTGTTGCGTACATAAAGTACCGGTGTTGTCAAATGACGTGTTGCGTACAATCATGGGATCTTATGATTAATCTTCTCGTATTGTTTACGAGTGATCCTGAACCATATAAAATTAAATTATGAGTACATATATATAAAATATCATGTTATTTTAAAAAGATGTGATTTATTTAATTTTCTCCAATTATTTTCGTAGCTAAACTAGTCTTAGATATCCGATCTCGTTTTAGTCATAGTTTCTTCGTTACAACTCCGTTTTCGTTGATTCAACTTGCCACTTCCTTGGATCGAGTCCCTCTTTAAGAATATGAACTGTAAATACCTTAGTTTGTATTCGAAATCACAGGTCAAAGGTCAAACTTTGGTGAAACTTATGAAGTTAATCATTTTTGTTACAAAAATATCATTTAATGACCATTTTTCTAAAAACACTTATACTTTGAATTAAATCATGAAATTTTTATGTGTTAACATATTCATAAGAAATATCATTTTTCCAGAATATAAACCTCCAATTCAAAGTTCAAGATGGTTTTTAATTATCCAACCCCAAACAGCCCCCGGTTGCACTCCGACGTCGTAAAAACAGTTTTTAAGGTGTTCTTTGAAAAACCAAGTTATACCTTGTTAAATTAGAATATATTTATGATATATTACAGGTCTTGAAGTATTTTAAAAGTTAAGTTAGAAGGATCTATTTAGTTTGCAAACAAGTTTGAAATCATTCAAACTATGTTCTTGTTGTTAAAATTGTATACCATAAAATAAGATAGCTATATATATATATATATGAATCGAATAAGGTTATGAACAAAGTTACTACCTCAAGTTACTTGGACAAGATTGCTGTAAAAGAGGAGTAAAAACCTAGAACCAAAAGAGTGATGGAATTGGATGAAAGATTGGAAGTAAACTTGTGTTCTTGAAAGGATTCTTGAAGTGTTTTTGTAAGGTTTTTCTTATGGTGTTTAAGTGATGTTTTTATGGCTAGATCTTCATGGATACTAGCTGAATGGTTATGGAGTTTCTTAAGAGTGTGTTTTTGGTTAAAGAAATGTGTAGTAAAATGAAAATGGAATGGAGTATAAATGGTGGTGTAAAAGGTGTATAAGTTTGTAATTTTGTGAAAAAATCTTTTAATCATGTGAAATTGTCATACTAGATAACAAAAGTAGTTACCTTATACATAAGGCATTAAACAAGGGCTGGTTGGTGGTGATTTGATGTGTATATACCAATAGTAAATACGTATAGAGGTTAGGTATGATACGAGTACATGTACTCTAGATATACGTATAGAAATCTTGTGAAAAATGGAATGAGAATTCAAATATAACTATCTTTTGTGAATATACTTATATTGTTTTATGTATTTAAGTCCTTAAAAGTGATTAAATACATTACTTATACGATATATGTATAAACATTATAGGTCATAAGTATTTATGTCAAATAACGTTACGTATGGTTATCGTTTTGAAAACTTAGGTTAGTAGTTTCAAAATATACTTATAACTTATTGTTATTAATACAAAATGAGATATTAAAACATCCTTAGATCATGTTAAATATGTATATATACATATATATACACAAACGTATAATTATCATATGTTATATAGTTCGTGATATCATCGGTCAAACTAGACGGTCAAACGTTGTGTAAATCTCTTTTCAAAAACATAAGTCTCAACAATTTGGGTTGCTTATCATGTTGGTAAGGTTTAATTTATGTAAATATTAATCTTATAAGTATAGATCGATCGAAAAAGTCCGGGTCATTACAGTACCTACCCGTTAAATAAATTTCGTCCCGAAATTTTAAAATCGTACCTATTTTGCGTCATCGGGAAACAAATGCGGGTATTTTTGTTTCATTTGATCCTCTCGCTCCCAAGTAAACTCGGGACCTCTTCGTGCATTCCAACGAACTTTAACGATCGGTATGTTGCTCTGCTTGAGCCGTTTAACTTCACGGTCCATGATCTCGATTGGTTCTTCTATGAATTGTAGTTTCTCGTCAACTTGAATTTCTTCAAGAGAAATGGTGAGGTCTTCCTTTGCAAGACACTTTTTAAGGTTCGAGACGTGAAATGTATTATGTACTCCGGCGAGTTGTTGCGGTAACTCGAGTCGATAAGCTACCGGTCCAATGCGTTCGATGATCTTGAACGGGCCTACATATCTTGGGTTTAGTTTACCCCTTTTTCCAAAACGTATTACACCTTTCCATGGTGACACCTTTAACATAACCATGTCACCGATTTGAAACTCTAATGGTTTCCTTCGAACATCGGCGTAGCTCTTTTGGCGACTACGTGCTGTTTTCAATCTCTCCTTGATTTGTACTATCTTTTCAGTAGTTTCATGTATGATCTCGGGACCAGTTAATTGTCGATCTCCTACTTCATTCCAACAGATAGGAGATCTACACTTCCTTCCATACAGTGCCTCGAATGGTGCAGCTTTAATGCTCGCATGATAACTATTATTATACGAGAATTCTGCTAACGGTAAATACTTATCCCATCCGTTTCCAAAATCGATCACACATGCCCTGAGCATGTCTTCAAGAGTCTGAATTGTTCTTTCACTCTGCCCGTCAGTTTGCGGATGATATGCGGTACTCATATCCAAACGAGTTCCTAGTGCCTCCTGTAGTGATTGCCAGAACTTTGAGGTAAATCTACTATCACGATCAGATATAATGGAAATAGGTATTCCATGCCTTGAAACAATTTCCTTTATATACAATCGTAATAGTTTCTCCATTCTATCCGTTTCCTTTATAGGCAAGAAATGTGCAGACTTGGTGAGACGATCAACAATTACCCAAATGGTGTCGTATCCCCAGGCAGTCTTTAGTAACTTCGTGATGAAATCCATGGTAATACCATCCCATTTCCATTCTGGGATTTCTGGTTGTTGAAGTAACCCTGACGGCTTCTGGTGTTCTGCTTTGACTTTGGAACAAGTTAAACACTCCCCAACATATGTTGCAACGTCTGTCTTTAAATTAGGCCACCAATAATGTGTCTTAAGATCTTGGTACATCTTTCCAACTCCAGGATGTATCGAGTATCTTGTCTTATGTGCCTCATTCAATATCAACTTCCTTAATCCACCCAACTTTGGTACCCAAATACGGTTTGCAAAATATCGAATTCCGTCTTCCCGTATAACGAGTTGCTTCTCATACTTCTTCATTGTTTCATTTCCTATATTTTCTTTAGTAAGTGCTTCTCGTTGAACTTCTTTGATTTGTGAGTTGAGATTCATGCGAATTTTTATGTTCATCGTTCGAACTCGAATTGGTTCTCGTTCCTTTCTACTTAAAGCATCGGCCACCACGTTCGCCTTCCCGGGATGATAACGAATTTCACAATCATAGTCGTTTATTAACTCGACCCACCTACGTTGCCTCATGTTCAGCTGTTTCTGATCAAAAATATGTTGAAGGCTTTTATGATCAGTAAACACAGTGCATTTAACCCCATATAAGTAGTGTCTCCATATCTTCAATGCAAACACGACTGCTCCCAGTTCTAGATCATGCGTCGTATAATTCCGCTCGTGAATCTTTAATTGTCGGGATGCGTATGCAATAACTTTCTTCCGTTGCATAAGAACGCAACCAAAACCTTGTCGCGAAGCGTCACAATATATTTCAAAATCATCGTTCCCTTCTGGTAACGATAAAATAGGCGCCGTAGTCAACTTATTTTTCAGTAATTGAAATGCACTCTCCTGCTCAGAAGTCCATTCATATTTCTTCCCTTTTTGCGTTAACGCTGTCAACGGCTTAGCTATTCGGGAAAAATCTTGAATAAACCTTCTATAATAACTGGCTAAACCCAAAAATTGGCGTATCTGCATTGGTGTCTTAGGAGTCTCCCATTTTTCAATGGCTTCAATTTTTGCTGGATCAACCTGAATTCCTTTGCTACTAACAACGTGGCCAAGAAATTGCACTTCTTTCAACCAGAAAGCACATTTAGAAAATTTAGCATATAGCTGTTCTTTTCTCAACAACTCTAATATCAACCTTAAATGCTGCTCATGCTCTTGCTCACTCTTGGAATAGATAAGAATATCATCAATGAAAACGATAACAAACTTATCTAAATACGGACTACAAACTCGATTCATGAGGTCCATGAATACAGCTGGCGCATTTGTCAACCCAAACGGCATGACCAAAAATTCGTAATGACCATAACGTGTCCGAAAAGCAGTTTTCGGAATGTCCTCTTCTTTGACACGTAATTGATGATAGCCCGACCTTAGGTCAATTTTTGAGTACACACATGATCCTTGGAGTTGATCAAATAAGTCGTCAATTCTCGATAGTGGATACCGATTTTTGATAGTTAACTTATTTAATTCACGATAATCTATACACATCCTAAAAGATCCATCTTTCTTTTTAACAAATAGAATCGGAGCTCCCCATGGTGAAGTACTTGGTCGTATGAATCCACGGTCTAGTAATTCTTTTAACTGACTTTGAAGTTCTTTTAATTCGGACGGTGCAAGTCTATATGGAGCACGAGCCACTGGTGCAGCTCCTGGTACTAAATCTATTTGAAATTCTACAGATCTAAATGGAGGTAATCCCGGCAACTCTTCCGGAAATACTTCAGGAAAATCTCTTGCCACAGGCACGTCATTGATGCACTTCTCTTTTTCTTTCTTTTCGACTTTATTAACATGTGCTAAGATAGCATAGCACCCTTTCTTCAAGCACTTTTGAGCTTTCAAATAACTAATGAGTTTTAGCTTTGAGTTACCCTTCTCTCCATAAATCATTACTGGCGTTTTATTCTTACGAGGAATGCGAATTGCCTTCTTGGCGCACACAACTTCAGCTCCTATTTTGGACATCCAGTCCATGCCGACTATTACATCAAAACTTCCTAATTCTACGGGTATCAAATCAATCTTAAATGTTTCTCCGGCTAAATTTATTTTACAATCACGGCAAATTTTATCGGCTTTAATTAGTTTACCATTAGCTAACTCAATCATGTACTTAGCATCTAGAGGTAATGATGAACAATTCAATTTAGCGTGAAAGTCTCTACACACGTAACTTCTATCAGCACCAGTATCAAATATAATAGATGCGGATAAGTTATTAATGGTAAACGTACCCGTAACAAGCTCCGGGTCTTCACACGCCTCTCTAGCATTAATAACAAATGCTCTCCCTCGTGCAGGTCCGATATTCTTCTCTGGATTCGGGCACTGGCTCTTATAATGACCCTGTTTCCCACATCCATAACAAGTAACAGTAGCCAAAGCAGTTCTATTTGCATTAGTGGCAGGAGTCTTGGTACCATTTGTATTTGTAACGAGAGCCCTACAATCTTCAGCAAGATGACCCTTTCGATTACATTTGTTGCATACCACATTACAGTAACCAGAGTGATGTTTGTGGCATCGGTTGCATAAAGGATTTTGTCCTTTATAACCAAAGCTTAAACCACTACCCGCACCTTGCGTGATTTCTTGTTTCTTAAAAGATTGTTGTTGGTTACCTCGATCATAATTTCCATTCCACTTTCTTTTGTTACCTGATACCTTCACATCAGTATTGGATACTTTCTTATCCATGATGACCTGATCCATTAGCTCGTTTGCCATGGTTATAGCTTCATGAATTGTCTTAGGTTTCGATGCTGTAACATTTGCCTTGACCTTTTTGGGCAAACCATCTTTGTACATTTCAATCTTCCGTTCTTCGGTTGGAACCAATTCAGGACATAGCAAAACTAATTCCATGAATCGCTGATTGTAGTTGGTGATTTCAGTACCAACAACCTTCAGGCTTTGTAATTCATCTTCCAACTTCCTAACCTCGTTCCTTGGACAATACTCGTTGATTAACATTGTTTTGAATTCTTCTCAAGGAGTATCATAAGCTACATCTCCTCCTACAGCCTTCACATAATTTTTCCACCACGTGAGTGCACTATCTTGTAAAGTGCACGATGCATACTTGGTCATGTCCTTTTCAACACAACCACTGATTTTAAACACAGTCTCCATCTTTTCTATCCACCGGGTTAAACCGATCGGTCCTTCTGTTCCACTGAATGATGAGGGCTTGCAAGCTTGAAAAGTTTTGTAAGTGCACCCCACACGAGGATTTGGGTTAACTGCAGCACCTCTTGCAGCCTCGACCCATAACATTCTGTCGTTCACTCGCTGATTGATGAGTTCCTGGATTTCTTGTTCCGTCATTCGGTTCAATCGCGCCATATTCTTCTATAAGAATGAAAAGAAAATAATTATTCACATGGAATATTATAGATGTAGTGTATATTTACAGTACATTATAGCTTATTAATAATATGAACCAGGTATTATTATAAAAGCCTTTTCTTCTTATTAGCGTTTTATAATTATATCTAGGGTAGTACCTACCCGTTAATGTCCATACTTAATAGCTTAGTACAGAATCAATTACTACCATCTAAATAATACTTAACCATGGAAAATTATTGCATTTCACACTTCACTATTTTACATATGCTTATCTTACATCGAACATTAAGCAAACCACACTAATAATATTATACAAAACATTATATGATCCCATGGTTTAATACGGCAGCGCATCGTTTGGTCTATTTTCTAAGACGTTTAGGTTCAATGAATCGCCTAACGCTTATCCTAGCTGTCTGCCTATATTTTGGCTGTGGGACTGAAGAACTAGATGCCGGGATAGAACGAATAGGAATAGCGGGAATAGGGGTGGTAGTGTCTAGTGGAGTTGGTGCCACATCATCCTTACTAAACTCAGGATTTGAATTTTCTAATTCATTAGCCTTTCGTTTCTTTCCTAATTCGAACTTGTCTTTCGTAATTTCTTGTATTTCTTCCTCGGGTTCACTTTCCTCCTCGGGTTCACTTTCCGGGTTCTTTATAGTTGGTTCATCCGGAATTTGTGAGTCTTCCCCAAAGATATTATTTTCGTCATCGGATAGGTTAATGACTGGAACACCATCTGAAGATTCTGGTTCGGAGTCGCTGAATGTGATAACAAGTTTTGAGCCCGACATCTATCACACAACAACTAACCCATTAGTACTACATAATATTTACATATAAATTTTAACCAACAATGATAAGCAATGGTTTTTAAATCAGACCCGGTCAAAGTCCAGACTTACTAATGTATCCTAACGACTTATCAGTTAGACACACTAATGCAAACCTGGTTCGCTAAGACCACCGCTCTGATACCACATGTCATAACCCGTCCTTAACCATAAGAACGAGTTAGATAACGTATGATTTCATTGCGAGGTATTGACCTCTATATGCGACATTTTTAAAAGAACAACTGCATTTATTTTACATTACAAACCATAACTCTTATTTTAATACAAGCTTTAGACAATATAAAGATGATTATCGTTTAGCGATAATCTTAGACTTACAAACTTTACATGTGATGATAACAATACGATTTCTAGCATATTTTACATTACAATTCCTCTGATATGCAGTTTTATTTTTGACACAAATATGCATACTCAAGATCTTGCTTAAATTCAACATGTTGCAGCGGAAGCTTTTAGTTATCACCTGAGAATAAACATGCTTAAAACGTCAACATAAAGTTGGTGAGATATAGGTTTAATGCCGGCAGCAATATATATATATAGACCACAAGATTTCATATATAAACATTTTAATAAAAGTATTCTAAGTGGTTGAGCACTTGGTAACCATACTTAACATTTAATCACGTCGCATATTCCCTTTATTATGAAATCTTACTACACTGTACCAAGTATAGTCACGAAACGAAGTACTGTGCAACCGTTGAATACTGGTCGTCCAGTCCGGTTGGGGTTGTCAGGCCCGATAGATCTATCAACAGGATTCACGTTTACAATACCGCTGCAAATAATAGTTACCAAGCTACAGGGAAGTATGCCAGTGGTACAACTCAACGTAGAATATATTTTTCAGTTACTTGTGTCCATATCGTAAAACATAAAATACATGTATTCTCATCCCGAAATATTTAGAGTTTAAAAGTGGGACTATATACTCACTTTCGTCCTGAAGATATGTAATTTTGACTTGGTCTCCGATTGATATCACGAACCTATCCATATATAGTTTATCAATATATTTCCATTTTAAACAATCGTCACATATATATACTTATTATACTTTTAATAGTTTTAATAATTTCTTAGTCCGTAGTTAGCAGTCCGATGTTAGTAATTCAATTTTAATGGTTCATTTTTAGGTGTTTAATAAACCCCCAATGAAATAAATAAAAACCCCCATCGTATATGTATTGGTCGAGATTAATCTTGACCCACGGTACCGGTGTTGTCAAATGACGTGTTGCGTACATAAAGTACCGGTGTTGTCAAATGACGTGTTGCGTACAATCATGGGATCTTATGATTAATCTTCTCGTATTGTTTACGGGTGATCCTGAACCATATAAAATTAAATTATGAGTACATATATATAAAATATCATGTTATTTTAAAAAGATGTGATTTATTTAATTTTCTCCAATTATTTTCGTAGCTAAACTAGTCTTAGATATCCGATCTCGTTTTAGTCATAGTTTCTTCGTTACAACTCCGTTTTCGTTGATTCAACTTGCCACTTCCTTGGATCGAGTCCCTCTTTAAGAATATGAACTGTAAATACCTTAGTTTGTATTCGAAATCACAGGTCAAAGGTCAAACTTTGGTGAAACTTATGAAGTTAATCATTTTTGTTACAAAAATATCATTTAATGACCATTTTTCTAAAAACACTTATACTTTGAATTAAATCATGAAATTTTTATGTGTTAACATATTCATAAGAAATATCATTTTTCCAGAATATAAACCTCCAATTCAAAGTTCAAGATGGTTTTTAATTATCCAACCCCAAACAGCCCCCGGTTGCACTCCGACGTCGTAAAAACAGTTTTTAAGGTGTTCTTTGAAAAACCAAGTTATACCTTGTTAAATTAGAATATATTTATGATATATTACAGGTCTTGAAGTATTTTAAAAGTTAAGTTAGAAGGATCTATTTAGTTTGCAAACAAGTTTGAAATCATTCAAACTATGTTCTTGTTGTTAAAATTGTATACCATAAAATAAGATAGCTATATATATATATGAATCGAATAAGGTTATGAACAAAGTTACTACCTCAAGTTACTTGGACAAGATTGCTGTAAAAGAGGAGTAAAAACCTAGAACCAAAAGAGTGATGGAATTGGATGAAAGATTGGAAGTAAACTTGTGTTCTTGAAAGGATTCTTGAAGTGTTTTTGTAAGGTTTTTCTTATGGTGTTTAAGTGATGTTTTTATGGCTAGATCTTCATGGATACTAGCTGAATGGTTATGGAGTTTCTTAAGAGTGTGTTTTTGGTTAAAGAAATGTGTAGTAAAATGAAAATGGAATGGAGTATAAATGGTGGTGTAAAAGGTGTATAAGTTTGTAATTTTGTGAAAAAATCTTTTAATCATGTGAAATTGTCATACTAGATAACAAAAGTAGTTACCTTATACATAAGGCATTAAACAAGGGCTGGTTGGTGGTGATTTGATGTGTATATACCAATAGTAAATACGTATAGAGGTTAGGTATGATACGAGTACATGTACTCTAGATATACGTATAGAAATCTTGTGAAAAATGGAATGAGAATTCAAATATAGCTATCTTTTGTGAATATACTTATATTGTTTTATGTATTTAAGTCCTTAAAAGTGATTAAATACATTACTTATACGATATATGTATAAACATTATAGGTCATAAGTATTTATGTCAAATAACGTTACGTATGGTTATCGTTTTGAAAACTTAGGTTAGTAGTTTCAAAATATACTTATAACTTATTGTTATTAATACAAAATGAGATATTAAAACATCCTTAGATCATGTTAAATATGTATATATACATATATATACACAAACGTATAATTATCATATGTTATATAGTTCGTGATATCATCGGTCAAACTAGACGGTCAAACGTTGTGTAAATCTCTTTTCAAAAACATAAGTCTCAACAATTTGGGTTGCTTATCATGTTGGTAAGGTTTAATTTATGTAAATATTAATCTTATAAGTATAGATCGATCGAAAAAGTCCGGGTCATTACAGCAGGGCCAGGGTCAGGGGCGCGTTCAGCATCAGCTGGAGGGTCAACTGCCTCTAGTGGGCAGAAGAGGAAGAACCCTCCAACAGCAGAGGCTAGAGCTTTTCAGATGTCAGTTGAGAATGCTGTGGCAACCGACGAAGTGATCACCGGTATGTTTCTAATCAACTCAATACCTGCTCGCGTATTGTTTGATTGTGGTGCCAATAGGTGTTTTATGTCCCTACATTTCTGTGCTAAGTTGAATTTACCAGCTACTGTGTTACCCAAGCCGGTTAGTGTAGAAGTAGCCGATGGTAAGACCACACCCGTCACAACATATGTGTCTGGGGTTTGTATAGAGATCGAAGGGAAGTCTTTCCCGGTGACTTGTTTAGTGTTACCTATTCCTAGCTTTGATGTAGTATTAGGAATGGATTGGTTAAGCTCGCTTAGGGCTAATATTAAGTGTGATAGGAAAATGATTACCTTTCGTTCGACCGATGGAACCCGTGTTGTGGCCCGAGGGGAGCGGGGAGGGTATAATTTTCTGTTGATAACCATGATGAAAGCGAAAAAGTCGATGGCAAAGGGTTGTGAATCATTTCTTGCATATGTGATTGATGCGAAGAAAGAAAAGAAAACAGTGGCCGATATTCCGATAGTATCAGAATTTCCCGATGTGTTCCCAGATGAGTTACCAGGTCTGCCGCCGGTAAGGGAAGTTGAATATAAGATTGAATTGGTTCCTGGAACAACTCCAGTTGCAAAAGCTCCATACCGATTAGCGCCGTCTGAAATCCGTGAAATGATGTCACAGATTCAAGAACTATTAGATCGTGGGTTTATCCGACCGAGTTCTTCACCGTGGGGTGCTCCAGTATTGTTTGTTAAAAAGAAAGATGGGTCAATGCGTATGTGTATTGATTATCGTGAATTGAACAAAAGAACTGTGAAGAATAAGTATCCGTTACCTCGAATAGATGATTTGTTCGATCAGTTACAGGGTGCTTCATTCTTTTCTGAGATAGACTTACGATCTGGATATCATCAGGTTCGTGTTGCTGAATCAGATATACCGAAAACAGCGTTCAGAACAAGGTATGGTCATTATGAATTTCTTGTCATGCCTTTTGGGTTGACGAATGCGCCAGCAGTCTTCATGGATCTAATGAATAGAGTGTGTCGTCCATTCTTAGATAAGTTTGTGATTGTGTTTATTGATGACATATTGGTGTATTCGAAAACAGAGAGTGAACATGCTGAACATCTGAGGTTGGTTTTGAACTTGTTAAAAAGTGAGCAACTATTTGCAAAATTTTCCAAGTGTGAATTTTGGTTACGTGAAGTGCAGTTTTGGGGTCATGTGATTTGTACCGAGGGTATAAAAGTTGATCCGACAAAGATAGAAGCGGTAATGAATTGGAATTCTCCGAAGACTCCGACTGAGATTAAGAGTTTTCTGGGATTGGCTGGGTATTATCGCAGGTTTATCAAAGATTTTTCTAAATTAGCGGGTCCGTTGACTAAGTTGACTCGTAAAGATGTAGCCTTTCGATGGACTGATGAACAGGAAAAGGCTTTTCAGATTTTGAAACAGCTACTGTGTCAGGCACCAGTGTTAGCTTTACCAGAAGGTTCAGACGACTTCGTGGTATACTGTGATGCATCCTATGCCGGGTTGGGTTGTGTATTAATGCAAAGAGATAAAGTAATCGCCTATGCCTCGCGACAGTTGAAAGTTCATGAGAAGAATTATCCAGTGCATGATCTTGAAATGGCTGCAGTAGTGTTTGCTTTGAAACTGTGGAGACATTATTTGTATGGAACTCATTGTGTTATTTGTACAGATCATAAGAGTTTGCAATATATCTTCTCACAGAAAGAATTGAATATGCGTCAGAGACGATGGCAAGAGTTGATCAAAGATTACGACTGTGAAATTAAATACCATCCGGGTAAGGCAAATGTGATTGCAGATGCGCTAAGTCGTAAAAAGTGAAGTGAAAATGTGAAATTTCTTAGTTTGAATATAACTTCAGATTTGATTAACAGCTTAAAAACCATTCAGGCCTGTGCTTTAGAGGACGAACATATTAAATCTGAACAAATGACCAAACGAAAAGTGGACTTAATTGATGACTCACGTGGACTAAAGACCTTAAACAATCGTGTTTGGGTGCCTAAGCTTGGAGATTTGAGGGATTTAATCATGACGGAAGCTCACAAATCCAGATTGACAGTACATCCGGGTAGTAATAAGATGTATCATGATTTGAAAGCAGTGTATTGGTGGTCGACAATGAAAACAGATATCGCTCGATATGTCGAAAAGTGCCATATTTGTGCTCAAGTGAAGGCAGAACATCAAAAACCTTATGGTTCGCTACGTCAGTTACAGATTCCAGAGTGGAAATGGGAACATATAACGATGGATTTTGTGACCAAATTACCTCGAACTCAGAAACGACATGATATGATTTGGGTAATAGTGGATCGTCTAACTAAAAGTGCTCATTTTCTTGCTACTCGTGAAACAGCTTCATTAAGTGAGTTAGCCGAATTGTATGTTAAAGAAATAGTTAGTCGACATGGCGTGCCATTATCGATCGTTTCAGACAGAGATTCCAGATTTGTGTCGAATTTTTGGAACAGTCTTCAACAGAATTTGGGTACACGTGTGAATTTAAGTACAGCTTATCATCCTCAGACAGATGGTCAGAGTGAAAGAACGATACAGACTTTGGAGGATATGTTAAGGGCTTGTGTGTTAGAATACGGTGGTTCGTGGGATACACATTTACCGTTGGTCGAATTCGCGTATAATAATTCATATCATTCGAGTATAGGGATGCCGCCCTATGAAATGTTGTACGGTCGTCGTTGCAGAACTCTGACTTGTTGGTTAGAAGCCGGGGAGAAGCAGTTTGCAGGTCCCGAAATTGTTCAAATGACAGCCGAAAAAGTTGCAATTGCGAGAGAAAAGTTGAAAGCCGCTAGAGATAGGCAGAAAATGTATGCTGATCCGCGTAGACGTCCGGTAACCTTTAATGTGGGTGAACGAGTGTATCTGAAAGTTTCGCCGTGGAAAGGGGTTATCAGATTCGGTAAACGTGGTAAGTTAGCACCGAGATTTATTGGTCCTTTCCAGATCAGTGAAGTGTTGAATGATCAGACTGTGGTGTTAGATCTTCCACCAGAGTTAGCCGGTATTCATAATACATTTAACGTGTGTTATCTTCGTAAGTGTAAAGTCGATGATGAAACGCAACTTCTTCCTTTAGAAGATTTAAGGGTCGATTTGAATAGGAAATTGGTGGAAGAGCCGGTCCGTGTAGTTGACCGAAAGGTGACTAAGTTGAGATATAAAGAGATACCGATGGTGTTGATTGAGTGGAAACACAGTTTGGGTTCTAATCTTACGTGGGAAACGAAAGAGTTGATGAGAAATCGCTACCCTCATTTGTTTGACCAAGACCAGATTCCGAGGATGGAATCTCCTTAAGGGGGGTGGATTTGTAACAGACCGAAACCCGGGCTTGTTGTAAGTGGACTATTTTGCCCTTAGGCTTTGTGCTAAGTCTTAAGTGCTTTTATTTTAATTATTTTATTAGTGTTTTATTATAATTGTGTTGTGACCAGCTTGTGACAAGGGTCCCAGAACATGTTTGTTTATTTTAATTGGACCTCGTTGGGTTACCTAATCGTGAGCGAAAGATTTCAGATAACTGGTAAGTACCCGTGTGTGATGGGGTATTGTGTTTTAACACAAATATAAAAGCCTTGACCAGCTCATTTTTGATGTTTCTAGAAAATTCACTTCATCACTCCCGTACCTAACTTACACCTCTTCAAAAACCCTAATCACTTAATCTCGATTTGGTTCTTAAATTGAGTCAAGAAACTGATTCTTTGTGTTGTTGTGAGTTTATCAAGGTAAGATTTGTCAAATTTCATGTCCAAATCAGTGTGTAAATTGAGTTTGAAGGTGAGTTTTGTTAAAAGTGATTTTTGAGTCAAAAGTACTTAAATTGATGTTGTTTGAGCATAAAAGTTGTGGGTTTATGTTTCTAAATGTTTAGTGTAAAAGATGTAACCAGTTTTGAGGTCAAAAACGTGTCCAAAGTTGAGATTTGGAGATTTTGGGTTGAAACCCGTCACTTTGCTGCTGTTGCAGCTGATGAACTACCTTCGGCCGATGGTCGTTGACCATCGACCGATGGTGAGGACGATCGGCCGATGGACGAGACCATCGACCGATGGTGTATGATTTCTGACCAGCGGATGTAATTTTGACGATCGACCGATTGGGGGAGACCATCGACCGATGGTGTGTTGACGATCGGCCGATGGATGGGACCATCGACCGATGGTCTTAGACAGTGAAATTATTACTAAGTGTGGAATTCTAGCCGTTATGCTGCCCGTTTGTATTTTGGTGTTCAGGATGTAAATTTTGAAAGTGCATAAGTGTTAAGCATGAAAATTTTAGCGGACGCAAATTTTTACTAATTTGCTATAATTCGCTGTCAGTGTGTCTAATCTTGATGGGAACACTATTCTAACTTGGTTTTTGCTGTTCTCAGGAGATAAGGACAAGGAAGAAGCTCAGAAATAATAACTGAGCAGTTGCTGGTAATTGGTGAGTGGGTCTATCTACGGATAGAGTTTAAGTAGCATATCATGCTACTGTGGTTGACTCTTTTACCATGCATAGTGTAGGAATTGCCATGATAGAATAATATCGTTTGCCTGATGTTGTATGTGAATTATGTGTACACTGTGTGAATGGCACCAGTCGGGCCTAGGGAGACTGGGGACTCGAGACCGTGCCTAGGAGAGGTTAGAGTCCGTATGAGGTCAACCGTGCCTAGGGGAGGTTGGGTCCATAGGCTACTGATTGTGGAGTATAGTGTGAACGATGCACCCCCTGCATCTGGATAACTATACTGTTAATTGAGTAGCAGGGACTATCGGTAGACTCAGGCCCGATCAGCTGGGAGTCGTGTGCTCGTACAAGCCGCCGATTCTCGTATTGTCTTATTGTATGCTAGTTGATAGTTAGCATGTGTTGTTGTTAGTATATAGCTTGTGTGTGACTTAAGCTATATCTGTTAGATAGATTCCATTCACTTAGCGGTGCGCTAATCCCCCACATATTCTCCCCTTGCAGGTTTAGGTACTGCTAGTCGGGAAGGGTGCTATTGCAGAAGACATGTTTGACAACCCAACTCTGATGTGGACTTTTGTATAAATAATGTTTTGTGATAACGTAACACCGTTGTGTAAACTTAAACGTAATGACGTGACTTATATTGTGTTTGTTAATAAAGTCTTCCGCTGTGTATATATATAAAAAAAAAAAAAATGGCCGGTGTTACAGATATGCAGGGGTTGACTAGTACATGTGGTTCAGGGTCTGTCACAGAGATTAATCAAAGGTTGACTGAGCTGGAGAAAAGGATGGTTTGTGTTGATGAACTGAGACAATGCTTTACTGGGTTTGCATCTGATATTTATTCCCTCAAGAATCAACAGACTGAAATTTGAAAGTTCATATCTTCTCTGCCTTTAGATGATGTCAAAAAGGGGGAGAAAAGAAAGAGGTCATATGATGCAGGTATTGCAGATGCAGGTATTGCAAGTGTTAAGGGGGAGCAATCTAAGAGGACTCACATTGAGGGGGAGCAACAAATTGAGGGGGAGAATGTTGTTGATAAGGGTGCTGGTGACAAGCAGGGTAATTCTAGTGGTGTTTTGGTTGCTGCTATACAAAGAGCAGATGGTGATCTCAGAGCCCAGATGAACAAGAGGTTCAGATTCAGAAGATATGATGGTGATGTTGTGAAAGTTGAAGTTGAAAAATCTGAGTTTGAAGGTGTGATTTTGCTGTTAACAATGACACATTTGCCAGACAGAAGATTAAGAGTAAAAATGAATCAAATTGTTCGTTTAGGTTTTTGTGAATGGAGAGGCATTGCTGATTGTATCAAGGAGTATGCAGGGGATCAAGTTATTATGAATGAAGTGTTAAAGAGAGTGTGCATGTTGGTTCAGTTGGTATTTGAAGAGGGATTCATCAGTATTAAAGATTATGAAGTGTTTTGTGAAACTTTTAACCTGGAAATGAAGAAGAGAAGAGTTAAGGGACATGTTGAAAGATATGCTGTTCCTGAGCATTTGGAGTTTGTTGATAACAAGTATGTTGAATACTTGGATGGCTTGATGATAAAGACTACTGGAAATCAAAAGATGTTGATTAGGTGTGATCAGTTTGAAGAGGCAAGCATTGATATGTTGATTAATCTTTTGTCCAGGTGTGAAACAGAACAAACATTTCCTTTTAGGGTGCAATTGTTGAAACACTTGTATAGCAAGCTGAATATGTTGAAGAAAATTCCTCACATGAAGAGCAAGTGTAAGCTTATTGAAAAGGAGTATGCTAAGGTGGTTAATTAGGTGCACAGGTTGTTTTGACGTCATCAGATAGGGGGAGATTGTTGGGAAAATGAAAATCTGATGAGTCAAAAGTATTTTGCAGATTTTAGAATTTGGAGATTTAGAGTCTGAAGTTGCAGACTCTGAAATTTGCTGAAGTCAACGGTTGAAGTTTTCTTGAAGCCAGAGCTAAAGATTATTCTGGAGATATACTTAAAGTTTAAGAAGATATGTTTTGAAGATTCAGTTTTATCTCCAGAATTAACTTTTGAATTAATAGCTAATTTGTTTGATTTTTAGTTTATCTTTTCCTTATTTATAGCGAAGTAGTTTTGGAAACCAAATCTCCAGATTTGGTGTTTATCTGTATAAATAGGGACGTATGGTTTAGTTTGAAGATGTACTTTTACACGATCAATATCATTAGTCTTCTATTTTATTATCGCGTTCTCTCAATTTCTGCACTAATAATTCATATTTATTGTTTAAGTGAGAGTCTGGTGTTCATAGTTCAATTACTGTGAACTAATAAAAATAAAACTATAAGACTACTCACAATAACATAACAATAATACTAATATAATAGACTTAATAACAAAGAAACACTCCAAATAACTAAAATTTGGTTAACCCACATGTTTTCCGTCTTTAACCGACTTAACTAGGACACATGAAGGAAAAAAACATTTAAAGAAGTAGTTGGTGCCTAATAGGACTCTTAGAGCAATCTCTACAGTCAGTTACCCGCTGGTTACCCACCCATTACCCGTCATTGTCCGTAATGAACCATGGACACGAGCTAGTTACCCGCACTCACCATCAATTTAACGGAAGTATGAAGGTTGGTTATAGTGATTGTGGTCCTAGTGGTTTTTATTGTTTGGACTTGATGTTTTATTGCTTATACGTTATATATTAAGAGGAGTATTATTTTAGCCATGATAGGAAGTGTTTAGTTATGAGTTAGTTATACGATATTAGTGTTGATGTGAAGCTGATGTGGAAGGTTAAGATGATGAATAGTTTAGTTACGATAGGGAGTGGCCTTAATGAAGTTGTAGGTCTCGGGTTCAAATCATGGCAATGTCCACTTAAGTCTAATTAGGAATTTATAGTGGGAGATGTTTTACCTGGCGTTGGGATGACATCTGAATTTCTGATGTTCAAGGTTTATTTGCTACGGAGAAGTCAGTGTATTTATTCATAGAGTTTCTCTTTAAAACAAAAGGAAGCTTTTGTATTTGATTATGACCGAGGCAAATGATAAAGTCACACATCTTGATAAGTTATAAGCTGTTATGTACAAACATACAATGCACAGAAACTATGAATTTATTAAAAATGCGAGTTAATATATCATTGGCCATGACAAAATAAAAAACTTGTAATGTGACGTGTTTCTTTTTGGTGTTTGCATTTGGTTTGTAAGTTTAATACTGTAATTTACTCACTCCGCCCGAAAAGAAATTTGTCATCTAAGAATTTTCATTGGATTTAATATAATTTATCTATCTATCTATCTATCTATCTATACATTATATAAAGCGCGTGACAATAATCTTACGTAAGATGTCACGTAAAATAAAGGTTAAAGAAACGTGTAACGTAAAATGTTTAAAATCTTGTTTTATATAATATATAGATAATTTATCAAATCAAATCTTCACTCTGAAATCTAAATTTTAATAAATAAGTAGTTAATGATATTTAATAGCTAGTTTTTGAAGTGAATAATTCTTATGGATGATGATTCGTATACAATTAACTATTATCCATACACAATCATACATGCTTAAATTGGCGTACTGATATCATCATAAAACATACTACCATTACAAATGTCCACTTACTTTTTTCAAACAGTTTTAAAAAATATTACTAACTTCATTCTTCACTAACTATAATTTTTCTCTCTCAAAACTACATTTTCTTATTGGTTGAAATACAAAATGAATATTTGAAATGATAATCTCAAAAGGAAAATATGAAGACTTACGGTGGAACGGATAGAATATTTAACTTTACATGAACATAGATAATATTTAGTTATATACAAATCACTTTCCAATTAATTTTAGAAAAAAATATACATAGTAAGAGAGGTCCTAACGGTTCCACCCTGGGGCCCGCCCAGCCATCCGTCCAGCTGGGCGCCGATGGCAGCGGACCGCCCACGGTTCCGCCCAGCCGATCGTCCAGACCTTCATCCCTTTGTGCGTGGTCTCTTGAAATATTTGAGGACGAAATTTACCTTCTTTTCTTTTTCTTTTTCTTTGTATTTTATCTTTCAGCTCAATGAAGTAATAGGATGTAAATGGAGGTTGATGTAAATGGAGGTTGAATATGAAGATGGGGATATTTTTTACTCTGTATTCTTTTTTAATGGTGGGTTCAAAAAGTTTGTGGCTTACATTGATTTGAGTATACATTTTTATTATTTTATTTTATCTTTTAAATAAATATTTAATCAAATTAATTTTTAAGTTTTAAATTTGATGTAATTTAATAATTAATAATTACTTAATAATTAAAATTATATTTATAATACCAGTAATAAATAATAATAAAAGTATTTTCAATTTAGTTAAAATAATCGAAAGTAATAAATTATATTTATGTTTAATTTTAATTATTTAATTGTTTAGAAAGAAATAAAAAGTAATTAAAAAATATGGAAAAAATGAGTAATTGTTGGGAGTGTTTAGTTCTAGATTTAGTCCTGAGAAAAAAGTGTTGTGACGCTGATGTGACGTCTAGTCCGGAAGGACTAAAACGAAAGGGAGCTCTCTAAAAGGTTGACATTTATTTTGTAATAGAATAGAATACATGGTACTTCTATTTTCTCGTTTTGGTAACAGATACTCCGTATTTCGTTTGCTTTCGCTTTGCGTTATCTCGATCGTCTTGTTATTGGTCCCTCCCTTCTTGAGGTTTCACGCGCGGCCGTGCTTTGCCAACATTCTGAATTCTATATTAACATTATTATCTCAAACCCTAAACTATCATATTATGTCTTTGAAACCCCTTGACCTTTTATTGCTTTTACTTTATAACCCTTTAAAAATGACAAGTATATATAAATAACTATTGATCGTAAGTAATATTCTTTTTGAGAACAAGTTGTATATGTTCAAAATATATCGAGAACTTGAGGTGACCAGTGACCACACATTAGGAAAGCATTCATGTTTTGGCAAAAAATGAAAAATGAAAAATATACATAGGTTACATTGGTTGTTAGTTTGTTACTAACTTACTATATACATCAAGGGACTTGTTTGGTGATATTTATAAGATAAGGTGTTCAAGTTGTTGATTTTGTTTAAAGAGGGGTGTAAAGTTTGAGTTAGTGAACAATAATGTTTGGTTTCTCTACGAAAGTGGTTAGTCTTGATGTGTCACATCTCCATTAATAACAACATACTACATGCGTTTTAAATGATGAGGTAAATTATGACCATTTGATATGGTAGAAACTAGAAAACATCAAAACTTTTTTTTCTTTCAGTTAAAAAACGATATACTCTACTATATACAGTGAAATAAAGACTATATACTCTTATTCTTATTAAACAATACGAAGTATATGAAATAAAATATTCTCCTACGATATGATATTTATAAATATGGATATATATATATATATATATATATATATATATATATATATATATATATATATATATATATATATATAGGGGCAGGATCAATGGGAAGTAACAAATCGGGGGGAAGCAAATTTTTTTTTGTTCGATTTTTTTTTGGAATTTTTTTTTCCCGGCATCAAGATCACACGAAAATATGAACATTTAGAAGAGACACTTCGTGATGAATGTTATTATTTAGGCGGGAAAACAATCGACAAAAATAACATTCAAGATAATATTGTTCGTGAAGAATATAAACGTTTTTTTTCCATGTTTTGTGAAGTAAAATTTAGCCCGATTTAGAGTTTAGGGTTTAGGGTTTGGTGTTTTGGGTTTATGGAATAAACCCAAAACACCAAACCCTAAACCCTAAACCCTAAACCCTAAACTTTAAACCGTTCGTGTTAAAAACTCAATCTAAATCCTAAATCTAAACCCTAAATCTAAACCCTAAACCCTAAATTTCTAAACCCTAATATCTAAACCCTATAAACCCTAATATCTAAACCCTAATATCTAAACCCCAATAGCTAAAACCTCAACATACGCTCGAAAAACACGATAATTGTTATATATTACTTCTTCGAGCGTTTTTCCGCCAAAATAAAAACATTTATCACAAAGTGTCTCTACTAAATGTTCATATTTTCATCTCATCTATAATGTCCGTGAACAAAGTTTTTTCAAAAAATGAAGAAAAAAAAATTTTTTGCTTCCCCCCTATTGGTTACTTCCCTCTTGATCCTACCACTATATATATATATATATATATATATATATATATATATATATATATATATATATATATATATATATATATATATATATATATATATATATAGCCAAAAGTTCAAACGAGAACCATAAAAAAGGCGAAAACTGCGAGAATTTTTTATTTATAAAGATTTTCACATTTAACTAGAATGAAGCACACATAAACCTTGATGATGATTATGAATGAACATAAAATAGTTTGAAAAACACTTATATTTTACATATATAATTAAATATATAGTTTCTCGTTCACATGTGCATATTTGTTTCTGAACATGTGAATAGTTTCATATTATTAACAACATAACATGTAATTTGAGCTAATGAACATATGTTTGTTAATGATATGTGCATTAATTAATATTTGCATGTAATTTGTTGCATCTAAACGCATAAAAACTATTAAATTAAATAGTTCTCGCAGTTCTCACCTTTTTAGTGGTTCTCGTTTGAACTTGCCCTATATATATATATATATATATATATATATATATATATATATATATATATATATATATATATATATATATATATATATATATATATATATATAAAATCAAGAGTGAAGCACTTTTTGGGGGGAAATAATTTTTTTTTTGCTTTTTTGATTTTTTTTCAGGCATCAAGATCACATGAAAATATGAACATTTAAAAAAGACACTTTGTGATGAATGTTATTATTTTAGCGGGAAAATGCTAGAAGAGAAAAATGAAAACATGCATCATGTGTAATATTATGCTTCTGATTTTTTTTTTTTTTAGGGTTTAAAAATTAGGGCGTTAAAATTTAGGGTTTAGCTATTAGGGTATAGAAATTAGGGTTTCGGGTTTAGAATTCATCCAATCTATAATGTTCGTGAAAATTTTTTTTCAAAAAACGAAAAAAAAATTGCTTCCCCCCGCTTCCTCCCAATTGGTTACTTCCCATTGATCCTATATATATATATATATATATATATATATATATATATATATATATATATATATATATATATATATATATATATATATATATATATATATATATATATATATATATATATATATATATATATATATATATATATATATATCTACACACACACACACACTAGTGAAATTACCCGTAAAACTACGGGTTTGTTTAAACGAAACAGTTTAATAATATGTTTTAGGTATTTAATGAACGTAAATGTTAAAGTCATTTAGTTTAATGACCCGTGGAACTACAGAGTCCGACTAAGAAACTCATCAGCTGAATATTTCATGAAACATCTAAAATGCATATTAAACAATTTACATCCAATCATAAGAGATAATATTGGTTGTAATTTTATTTTAAAAGTGTAAATTAAAATATAAATTTAAAATTAGTTTCCTTCCGCCTAACTTTTATACCTTCTCGTCATCAATTCAAAATAATTAATTAAAATAATTCAAAATTATTTAATTTTAATAATTAAAATAATTATTAATGAGATTTAATAATAATAATTAATTAATAAGATTTTATATTAATTCAAAATTATTTAGATTAATGACATCACCTACTATGCTTAAGATTTTTATCTTTTATTTTTTAATTTTTTTTTCTAACAAAAGAATTAGCCTAATAATGACATCATCATTATAGAATTTTAATAGAAACTATTTCCTCCCCAACACATTGGAGGACATAATGTTTGTTTATTTTACTTGTATTATTAGCTTTAATGCTTGCAACCTATGTAATTAAATAATATAACGGGTTTCAATTTTTATGAAGAAATATGACATAGTTGGAAGTGATTCAGTCTTGAGTTAGTTCTGGTGAGGAAATGATAATGTAGTACGAATGTGATTATTAGTATTGGTGAAAAAGTATGTCATAGTTAAAAATGGCTTTACAAACATAAAATTTAGTAAAGTCTAGAGAAAAAATAAATGACACGTTAATCTCTGAATGTTTCCCTCATTTGTTATACATTAATAAACAATATATGCATTATACATCCACAGTACATGAATTACTATGCACAAAATTTACATTTTTCGAAGTTTTTGATTGACATCGATTCTGAAAAACAATAATTTGTTTTATAATTATTCCGAATGAACACTTTAAATTATGTAAAATTTATGTATTGTCTTTTATACAATCTAAAAATCATACAATCATCTATTGAATTTACCCGAAACAACATTGGTTAAATGCTAACCAAACAAACACAAAAACCATTGAGCCCTCCAAATAACCTAGACAACAAGAGAAACATTAGAAGTAGTTGTCAAGGAGCATATTGAAGGCGTATACATGCAACAAACTGATGAAATTGAAGAACTCACAAAAACCACAAGTGATAAGGCATTATAGCAATAAACCTTACTTTCAATCAAACTGACCAATTGAGAACTCAATCCACCTAAACAACTCTCGTCTTCGACGATTAAACACCACTCAATCTCCTACACACAGAGGTGAAGCCAGAATTTACGGATAGTGGATGCATTTCATAAAAATTAAATATTAACATAAAATTTTCAAATGCACATCGTAACTATGACATATGTTAATCATATTAAGGGATGCTTGTGTTTATTATTTAGGGATATTGACAACTAATATACAATTTTTTAACACACTATAATTTGTTTATTTGAAGAGTTGGGGAATACAAAACTCCACATGCATTCCCCTGTCTCCGCCTCTCCCTACACATACTAAAAATAATATAACCACCTACCGATAACTATCTGAAACCCGCACCTCACACCCTCCTAAAAAAATCACCTTAAATCGACACCAAAGCTGATGAAAGCATAGAGGGTCAA
Source organism: Rutidosis leptorrhynchoides (assembly GCF_046630445.1). Classification (NCBI taxonomy): domain Eukaryota; kingdom Viridiplantae; phylum Streptophyta; class Magnoliopsida; order Asterales; family Asteraceae; genus Rutidosis; species Rutidosis leptorrhynchoides. The sequence goes on along the minus strand of NC_092335.1, from coordinate 591,494,884 downwards.
TAAGATTAACTTAGTAATAATAGAAAAAATCCTTATAAATTCATTAAATCATTGGTCAAATCTACAAATTTTATACTAGATACTAGATCTTAAAGATATTATAGGTTGTGACCACACACAACAACCTAGTTTGTATACTCATCTCTCTTCCATAAATGTTTTCCCTTGATCATAACCAAAAAATCTTTTAACCACAACACACAAACAAATTAAAATTAAAATTAAAATATTTCTACTCTCATAGTCTCATCTCACACACATGCACATACATATACATAAACACATTCCATGTTTGCATATGTTACTCAAATAATTCCAATGCTCATCCATCATTTTCTAAAAACTTCTTAAAGAAAGACTAAAACTTTGGTGGTGGGTCTCTATGGATTTTGGGGGTTTAGATAGACTTCTCTCTTCAGACACCGATAACATCATAAACAATACTAATTATAACTCTCTGATTTCTGGTTATGATTTGGATCCAAATCCCAAATTATATAGCTTTAAACATGAAAGGTCTCTTTCTGCTACTGCTCACAATCAAGACTTAAAAGTGCCTAAAATTAATCAAGATTGTTTCTCAAAGACAATGCTACAACAACAACAACAACAACAGAGATCTAACAGTATCAATTCTGTTTTGTCTGAATCACAGAATATGCTTAGCTTTTCTTCACCAAACATACATCAGACTTCAACACTACCTTGTTATGCTAGAAATAATGCAGGTAATAACTAATAACTACTACTATTTATTATTATTTTTTACTTTTACATTATTTGTAGCCAAACTGGCAATTTATTATTATATTTATACTCTGTTTTTCAGTGTTTGTCTTGTAAACTGGTAGTATATGTGTTTATTTAAATTTTAAATAAAAAATAAAAACTATGAGAAGGGTTTTGTAATTGCACATGGGGAGTTTAATTTTGAACAAAGCTCTTTGTGTTTATTAACGTATCTATCACTGAATTTTGTAAGTTAAAAAAAAAACACATCTCTTTATTTGTTCTTTTTCCATTGTTATGCTTTCCATTGTGTTTTATGTTTATGATATATAATATATAATAATATAATGATAATGATATAAAATATAAAATATAGTTTTCTATGGGTTTGGTGCATGTTCAAGTGGGGTATCATTTTATACAAAATTTTTGGTGATGGCATAGATTAGATATTAAATATAATATAATTTATCTAAAAAAAAAAACTACTCCTATATTTTTTCTTGCTTCTGTTTTTAATGTTTGAGTTGTAAACTTGTAGCAATATTTACTTTCTTTTGAGATGGCTTTGGTGAATGCTATATCTAAATGGTTGTGAACTTGTAATTAATCTTTTCATAGAATTATGAGATATGCTCATTTGGGATTTCTTGTTGAACCAAATCTTAGAAGAAAAAAAACTAAACTTTTTTAGTTTTTTGTTACTAACATTTTATGTTTATAAATGTTTATTTTTATGAATTTATGAATTATGAATATGACATTTTTGTGGAATTAATTAAAGGTTATGATGGAAATATGCGTGGGGTACTAGCAGGAGTAAAGGGACCATTCACACCATCACAATGGATGGAATTAGAACATCAAGCATTAATCTTTAAATACATAACTGTTAATGCACCCATTCCATCTAATCTCCTTATTCCCATCAAAAAAGCTCTTGAATCTGCTGCATTTTCTTCTAATCTTAGACAACCCACTTGTAAGTCCTCTATGTTTCCCATTCCTCATATTAAAGAAAAAAAAAAAAAATGATATAGTACTAGAAGTTGTTTGTTGAATGTTTTGGACAGATGGATGGGTTGGATTCCATTTAGGGTTCTCGAATAGTTCCGATCCGGAGCCAGGACGATGCAGGAGAACCGATGGGAAGAAATGGCGGTGCTCAAAAGACGCGGTTGAGGATCAAAAGTATTGTGAACGGCATATGAACAGAGGCCGTCACCGTTCAAGAAAGCCTGTGGAAGGCCAAAATGGTCATTCCGTCCCTAACGGACCTACCACCACCGCGGCTACAGCTAAAGTCTTAGCTGCTTCCGCCGCGGTGGTAAACAACCCCATCATCAACCACTTGCACCAACAAAATCAGCATCAACAACTTAACAACCAAATGTTGCCTGCTATCTCACTCAATCCTACTCCATATTCCAATGAAAACAGGTAAATTGTCATTATGTCAATGTACTACTTTTTCATATATGAGTGAAATAAACTGTATTGAATAAAGATTCCTCTCAATGTTGTCTAAACTTTTTAGTCATTTTGTACTAACAAATACTAACATTGAAAACATGTGATTGTTGTGCAGAAGTTATTTAAACAAGGGAAATACATTGTCTGCGAAAATCGAACCAACCGACCAAACCATGCTACCTTCATCATCTATTGACCTAAAACAAAATCCACTTTCGGAGTTCGGGCTTGTTTGTTCAGATTCGTTACTCAACCCGTTACATAAAACCAACGGCGTCAGTGAAAAATCTCAAAATTCTCTTCGACAGTTCATGGACGACTGGCCGCATTCAGACAAAACACAACTATCTATCTCCATTCCAATGGCTTCAACCGACTTCATGTCATCAACTTCGTCCCCTTTAAACATTGGATTAGGTGTTGGTAACACTACCAATAATACCAATGTGTACGATGAAACGTCACAACAAGTAAATTGGATCCCAATTTCTTGGGAACCATCAATGGGCGGGCCATTAGGCGAAGTACTGAATCATAGTACCAATAGCAGCCCGCCCGCTTTAGACTTGATGACCGACGGTTGGGGAAGTAGTCAACAAACAACATTGTCTCCAACTGGTGTCCTGCAAAAGACTGCGTTCGGTTGTTTTTCAAATAGTAGTGCTGGAAGCAGCCCAAGAACCGATAACAGTATTCTTGGATCGACGCTTTTCGCTTCCTCGTTGCCATTGTTGTAAACTTGATCTTAAATCAAAACTGAATCTTTCAAGATTTGTCTTGGAAATTAATTAATATAACTAAGTTGAGTTCATTTATTTATCTTTATGTTTTGAAAGGCACTTTTTAAATTATATATATATATTTTTTTAAATTAGCAAAAGAGAAATTCTATTGAAAAGCATTTCACAAAGAGTGAAAGCTTACAGTACATCAAGGCTTGTAAAGGGGTTTGCATTATTTAGTAGTCCTTGTAGACACCAAATTGAAGTGATTTTGAATTTTTGGTGATGTTATTATGAATGCAATATTTGGTCGGTAGGAAGCATGTTTGCAGTTGGGTAGTTATAACACACTGTGGGGCTGTCTGACTCTTAATTTTTAAGACCGTATGTACTCATCCTACTGAAAATGGCAATGAAAAAAACGGGTGAACATTATCTAGTGTTTCATGAGTTTTTATTTTTGGTGATCAATATTGGATTATGAATTTTAATAGTAAATCACAACATGGCCACAATGATGAATAGTGAGATTTGCATTAATTACCATGTTTTTCTTTTACGAAAAACATAAACTTTTATAACTAAGGATCAAATCGATGAAAGTCCAAGACAACATACAAAAAAAAAAAAAAAAAAAAAAAAGACCGAGCAAAACATAAACCGAGACCAACAAACAACCGCACGAAAAAAGACACTAAAACTATAAACTACACCTAGAATAACAAAAGAGAACCCAAACAAGAAGAAAATATCGGGAAGAAAATGAAACATCAAAAGAAAAAAAAAAATTATCCCGTTGCGTTTGTTAGACAATATGAACCCCGTAGGTTATTATGCTTTTTTATTCTTTTTTTTTTTTTTAACGTAATCTTTTTTTCCATAATTAAAGCTTGAACTGCAAGTTAAAGGCAGTCTACATTTCTTCTTAAATATCAAACACTTAACAAAAACGAAATTCAAAAGCTTGCTTACACACCGACAATTCATCACCATTACCATTACCAAGAAACACTACTAATCTGCTCTGGGTGCAGCCCACTCAACACTCAAGATAAGGTTATCATACACATACCCATTAAGCTTAGCAATAGCTTTCTCACCTTCTTCCCTTCTCAAAAAATTAACAAACCCAAACCCACGGCTCATTCCCGTCTTCTTATCCATAGCAACATAAACCCTAGACACACTCCCAAACTGCCTAAACAGCTCCATCAAATCAGGCTCACGTGTATCCTCAGACAAATTATTGACCCGAACCGAATGCTCATAGATCCTACGTCGCATGTTGGGTGGGACATAGACTTTGAAGGGAGGAAATAGACAGATGGACGATGAGTCAGCAGGGGTGGGCTGCGCTAGATCCTTGTAGGGGCACTTTGAGGTCCAGTGATCACCTTTTTTACCACATGTCCTGCAAACCATGAATACCGCACCACCTTTTGACATTTGAGCTAATGGGTCACCATGAACCGCATCATCATGAACCGCATCATCAAATTTAGCACATGAACGTGTCTCAACAGCGCGTTTACTGAGCTGGGTATTAGCAAGCTTACGAACACGATTACTTGTAGTAATCTTAACACGATTGCCTTCGTCGTTAAACTTGTACTCGATAACTTTCTTCAAAGCGTGTTTACCCCATCTAGGTTTTTGAATTTCAACACCCATGACTGCTAATTGAGAGAGAGAGAGATCGATTAAGATCTACAAATTAGGGATTTTGGTTATTATGCTTTATTGACACACTATTTATAGAGAGTACAAGGTAACTTAGAAACCCTAAACTCACAAACGGGCCGGGCCTAATCTATACTCTAACACTCCCAGTCCGAACGGCAAAATCACGAAAGTTTGCACTGAAACAAAATACTTATATTATATTAAAGAAATAAAATAAACTCTCTATAACTTTTTTTTCCTCGTATTTGTTGCATCGGATTGACTGATAAATGTTGATTGATTGCATTGCTTGACTGCGTTTCCTTTTCCGTAGCGTTTTTCTCTTTTCTTTTACGCCGTGGCTTGCTTTGCCTAAGGATTGAGCAGGACTTGGGCATAGAACTTTGTCGACGATAACAATCATTTTCAACGCTGCAAACAAGAATTTTGACTATATTCTCTATTTTTTTTCGGGGTTTGGAACCTAATCAAGTTAGGCGGCTCAGCCTCACGCCCAATTATTATATGGTTTTAAACAAGATAATAAAATTATGCGACAGTAGTAAAGAAAATAATAAACAAAGTCATTGGATATTAGTGGCATGATCAAATTGATCGCAAAGTGAATGCCTTATTTCGCTTTGACTATTTTTTTTCTTGTCGGACGGAAAACGATTGTTGTGCGGGATTGACACAATCGCTTCTTGCTGGACATAATAATTGGTGATTTTGGTAATTATTCATGGGTTTTAGATTGTAGAAAATTAACAAAGGCTTTAGAAGAAAGAAAAAAAACGGCAGCAAGGTTTAGGCGGCTTCTTTTTTTTCGTAGTGGGTTTTGTGATTGACATAAATAGCAGCCGTAGCTTTTTTTTTTTTTTTTTTTTTTTTTTTTTTTTTTTTTTTGAGATTGTTGATATATAGTAGATCGCCAGAAAAATGAAAGGGGGAGAAGAGATTTGACGGGGCGGTATAAACAGCAGCACGCCTTCGGCCGACTAGGTCTCGGGATCAGACCTGCTCGGATACCATGTTAGACAATATGAACCCCGTAGGTTATTATGCTTTATTGACACACTATTTATAGAGAGTACAAGGTAACCTAGAAACCCTAAACCCACAAACGGGCCATGCCTAATCTATACTCTAACGGCGTTCAGCGACAACCTGACTCTGACGCGGCACAACATACTCAAACGCGAGTTACGCGAACAAACACTTACTCAATCCGTGTAGAGTTTCTCGCGATTCAGACATGGGGCTCGCGATTTACATTACCGTCGCTTTCTGAGAGACCAACCGCGAGAATGGACCTAAAGGGCCTTTTGCCAAATTTGACATTTGACTCATTCCAGCACGACAACCAAAACTTTTTGTACCTGACTTCATAGACCACCAAATGGCCCAGATAACATGACTGACGTCAAACACTTATAGCAACTTTCAACATATACTACATTTGATTTCAAATCAAAATTACAACTCCTCTCAATAACATGACAACCTTAAAATCTACACATTATCAATTTCACAACTGCATTAGAGTACTAGGAGTCGTTCAGTGTTAAATTAACACTGAGGCCAAAACATGAGATATTGTTTAGTGTTAAATTTCAGTATTAAAACAATTATTTATTTATTTATTCGTTTTTCGTATTGATTATTTAGTTTAGTTATTATTAATTAATTTAAAATCTTTTTATTTATTTTTTAATTTAATGTAACTAACTAACATATAAAATGTGTAAAATAAATAAAACAATAATTATGATGATTTAACAAAAATATATAAACCAAAATTTTAACCCAACTTGTTTAAAAAAATCGGCCCAATTTTATAAAAATTTGGCCACACTTTTTGGCCCAACATTTTGGCCCATATTTTAACCTAATAAACTACTCCTATTTTAGACACACCTCATCTTCTTCATTTAATCTGTTGCACGCTTGCACCTGCAAAAACAAGAACAAAAATAAAAAATAAGGAAAGAAAATAGAAGGAAAAAGAAAAAAGAAACAAAAAAAAGGTTGATTGTTCACCGTTGCCTAGCTAATGGTGGTGCCCAACGCCGAGCTTTAACGCCGATTTAACGGCGGTTGGGTGTCGGAGATCCCACCGTCCCCACCGTTAAATTTGGTTAACGGCGAAAAAACACAACGACTCCTGGTGACCTTGACTTCAAATTACACTTGATCCAGAATTTAGAAACATACATATACTCAATTTAGTCAAAAACATTTTAGTATATACTAAATTACCAAAAAAAACTTCTTAAGTATACTAAAACATCAATAAACTCAAAATGACACAAACACTTCGACGCGATAAAAACTGCAACAAACTATGGAGAGATAATAACAATCGTCAATCATGATTTCATTCACAGATAAAGATACAATATATAGGAGAAATACACAACAACTTTCCCTAATTACATGGAGATATAAAAGGTAAAGATACAATTATAAACAACAATATATTCATCGATATCTTTGTAGTGACCCGAACTTTTCCATGTTTATATATATTAAATGAAATTGTTATTTACATGATTAAGTGTTTCCAACATGTTAAGCAATCAAACTTGTTAAGACTTGATTAATTTAAATAGCTTTCATATAGACAATTGACCACCTAAGTTGACCGGTGATTCACGAACGTTAAAACTTGTAAAAACTATATGATGACATATATATGGATATATATATATATATATATATATATATATATATATATATATATATATAGTTAACATGATATTATGATAAGTAAACATATCATTAAGTATATTAACAATGAACTACATATGTAAAAACAAGACTACTAACTTAAGGATTTTGAAACGAGACATATATGTAAGAATTATCGTTGTAACAATATTTAACTGTATATATCATATTAAGATATATTAATACATCATATTATCATGATAATGTAATAATTTAACATCTCTTTAGATATAATAAACAATGGATTAACAACATTTAACAAGATCGTTAACCTAAAGGTTTCAAAACAACATTTACATGTAACGACTAACGATGACTTAACGACTCAGTTAAAATGTATATACATGTAGTGCTTTAATATGTATTCATACACTTTTGAAATACTTCAAGACACTTATCAAAATACTTCTACTTAACAAAAATGCTTACAATTACATCCTCGTTCAGATTCATCAACAATTCTACTCGTATGCACCCGTATTAGTACTCGTATAATAGACAGCTTTTAGATGTATGTACTATTGGTATATACACTCCAATGATCAGCTCTTAGCAGCCCATGTGAGTCACCTAACACATGTGGGAACCATCATTTGGAAACTAGCATGAAATATCTCATAAAATTACAAAAATATTAGTAATCATTCATGACTTATTTACATGTAAACAAAATTACACATCCTATCTAATCCATATACCAACGACCAAAAACACCTACAAACACTTTTATTCTTCAATTTTCTTCATCTAATTGATCTCTCTCAAGTTCTATCTTCAAGTTCTAAGTGTTCTTCATAAATTCTATAAGTTCTAGTTTCATAAAATCAAGAATACTTCCAAGTTTGCTAGCTTACTTCCAATCTTGTAAAGTGATCATCTAACCTCAAGAAATCTTTCTTATTTATAGTAAGATTTCTTTATAATACAAGGTAATACTCATATTCAAACTTTGATTCAATTTCTATAACTATAACAATCTTATTTCGAGTGGAAATCTTACTTGAACTTGTTTTCTTGTCATGATTCTGCTTCAAGAACTTTCAAGCCATCCAAGGATCCTTTGAAGCTAGATCTATTTTTCTCATTTCCAGTAGGTTTATCCACAAAACCAGAGATAGTAATGATATTCATAACATCATTCGATTCATATATATAAAACTACCTTATTCGAAGGTTTAAACTTGAAATCACTAGAACATAGTTTAGTTAATTCTAAACTTGTTCGCAAACAAAAGTTAATCCTTCTAACTTGACTTTTAAAATCAACTAAACACATATTCTATATTTATATGATATGCTAACTTAATAATTTAAAACCTGGAAACACGAAAAATACCGTAAAACCGGACATACGCCGTCGTAGTAACACCGCGAGCTGTTTTGGGTTTGATAATTAAAAACTATGATAAACTTTGATTTAAAAGTTGTTCTTCTGGTAAAATGATTTTTCTTATGAACATGAAACTATATCAAAAAATCATGGTTAAACTCAAAGTGGAAGTATGTTTTTCAAAATAGTCATCAAGACGTCGTTCTTTCGACTGAAATGACTACCTCTTACAAAAACGACTTGTAACTTATATTTCTGACTATAAACCTATACTTTTTCTGTTTAGATTCATTAAGTAGAGTTCAATATGAAATAATAGCAATTTGATTCACTCAAAACGGATTTAAAACGAAGAAGTTGTGGGTAAAACAAGATTGGATATTTTTTGATTGTTGTAGCTACGGGAAATATTGTAACAATTCTATACAAATCATATTCTAGCTAACTTATATTGTATTATACATGTATTCTAATATATTATGTAATCTTGGGATACCATAGACACATATGCAAATGTTTTGACATATCATATCGACCCATCTATATATATTATTTGGAACAACCATAGACACTATATATGCAGTAATGTTGGAGTTAGCTATTCAGGGTTGAGGTTAATTCCAAAAATATATATACTTTGAGTTGTGATCTAGCCTGAGACGTGTATACACTGGGTCGTGGATTGGGTCAAGATAATATATATATCAATTTATTTCTGTACATCTAACTATGGACAACTAGTTGTAGGTTACTAACGAGGACAACTGACCGAAAATATTTAAAACATTAAAACGTATTAAAAATGTTGTAAATATATTTTGAACATACTTTGATATATATGCACATATTTGTTATAGGTTCGTGAATCGACCAGTGGCCAAGTCTTACTTCCCGATGAAGTAAAAATCTGTGAAAGTGAGTTATAGTCCCACTTTTAAAATCTAAAATTTTTGGGATGAGAATACATGCAGCTTTATAAATGTTTTAAAAAATAGACACAAGTACATAAAACTACTTTCTATGGTTGAATGATCGAAGCCGAATATGCCCCTTTTTGCTTGGTAGCCTAAGAATTAGGGAACATCACTAATTTTGAAAATTAGTGCACGCCTAATTGACGCGAATCCTAAAGATAGGTCTATTGGGCCTAACGAACCCCATCCAAAGTACCGGATGATTTAGTACTTCGATTTTTATATCATGTCCGATGGATGTCCCGGAATGATGAGGATATTCTTATATGCATCTTGTTAATGTCGGTTACCAGGTGTTCACCATATGAATGATTTTTATCTCTATGTATGGGATGTATATTGAAATATGAAATCTTGTGGGCTATTATTACGATTTGATAAATATATAGGTTAAACCTATAACTCACCAACATTTTTGTTGACGTTTAAAGCATGTGTATTCTCAGGTGATTATTAAGAGTTTCCGCTGTTGCATGCTAATATATGGACAAGATTTAGAGTCAGCATGCTTGTATTATATTATTTAAAACTGCATTCAAAATTTACTTTGTTGTAACATATTAATATTGTAAACCAATATGTATTGGTAGTGTGATATTTTTTAGATTATCATTTCTGATAATCTAGGTGGTGTCCTTTTAACCTTGTCGATAAAATAAAGGTTATGGTTTGTTTTTAAAAACGAATGCAGTCTTTGAAAAACGTCTCATACAGAGGTCAAAACCTCGCAACGAAATCAATTAATATGGAACGTTTATAATCAATATGAACGGGACATTTCAGTTGGTATCCGAGCGTTGGTCTTAGAGAACCAGAAAATTGCATTAGTGTGTCTTATCGAGTTTGTTAGGATACATTAGTGAGTCTGGACTTCGACCGTGTTTTCTTTAAAAACGATTGCTTAACACTTTTGTTGAAAACTATATATAATTATTATGTGATATATTAACCTCTTAATATGTTTGATATTGTGTGATAGATGTCTAGCACTAGTACAAATCCCATCGACTCACCCGATAATAATGAAGAGTCAAATATACTTTGGGAAGATTCACAAATTCCCGAAGAGGAACCAGAAGAGGAGGAACCGGAAGAGGAGGAACCGGAAGAAGAGGAACCGGAAGAGGAGGAACTGGAAGAAGAAGAAGAGGTTCCGGAGGAAGAAATATTGATACCTACAGTAAATCGATTAAATAAAAGAAAATCCTCAACCAACGGACCAACGTTAAAAATGGTCAATGGTGTTTCCGCCGAGGAAGCAAATTATTGGAAAGATTACCAATTTTCCGATGAATCGGATCCCGATGAGGATTCCGATGATATTATAGAAATTACCTCGACCCAATTTAATAAAGCAAAAGAAAATAATAAGGGAAAAGGTATAAGAATAGAGAAACCTGATTCCAACCCCGATGAACTTTATATGTATCGGCAACGTCCGTATTTCCTAAATTGTAACAATAACCCGGGAACCTCAAACCACCAGGTTTTTCTAAACCATTGTGGAAAACGACGGCTCGTATTAGAGGAACACCATATATCCCTAGAAAATTAGGAAAACGAACCAAGTTCGAAGAAGAAGAAACCAGTGATTCAGATTAGAGGGTTGTAATCATGTTGTGAATTATGTGCATTGTAGTGTGCTTGTACTTTTATGTTCTATGTAAAAATTGCTTGTATTGTTTGTTAATTATCTTTTACGAATCTAATCCTTGTTTATTTTACAGTATAAAAACAAAATGGACGTTAAGGGTAGACAACCGAATATTTTAGAAGACCTTCCAGAGGATATGATTGAGGAAATCTTATCTAGAGTTGGTCAGAGTTCATCAGCACATTTCGTTATGGCGAAATTAACTTGTCAAATATTTGAAAGACTTTCCAGAAATGCCTTAGTTTATAAAAGGCTTTCCTTTGATAGGTGGGGTATAGCACATTGGGGAGACTGTAAGTTACGCCGTGTTTTCTTTAAAGCGTTAAATGCGGGGAATCCAAATGCAATTTTTCGCTACGAGTTAAGAACCTATTTTGACTCAACATATTTCAACATAGGATTTCGTGAATTAGAAAGAGCTTCTAACATGCAACATAAAGAAGCATGTTATGCTTAAGGGTTAATAATGTTCGCTTCTCATCAAATTGAGAAAAAGAACATTGGGTTGCAACTTTTAAATAAAACATTCCCACAAGTGACGGACTCGGTAGTTGAGATAAGAAACAAAGTTTTTAGATTGTTACGGGGCTGTTGGGCATTACGAAACCCTCGTCCTTTTGACGACATTACAACATGCTGCCTAGCCAATGGTCATAACGGTTACTTTCCACAAAACCAAGGATGGGAAGTCATCTTAGTAAAACCAGAATGCATGACTTGTTTCTGGACTTATGAATTACGTGTCTTTATTTCTTTTCCTGAACAACTTGCGTATTAACTAGAATTGTCTTTATAGCTGCCGAGTAGCAATGTTATTATGTGATATATTTCATCCTATATGTATAATGGCGGTATTGTAAGTTTATAAATTATTGTATAAAGTTTGATCGCGAATTATTATTGTAATAAGTTTTTTCATATAGAATCGTAGTAGTTGAATTGTATAGTAGCTACTAAGTATGAACTTAACGGGTAGGTACTACCCGAATTAAAACTATAAAATGCTAATATGAAAAAAAAGCTTTTATAAATAAGTTATATTATGCTACAAAATACTATTGACTACTCTTAAATTCTATATGATTAACTCAATTCTTTTGGCTATTTTTGAAGGAAATGGCACCGGCAACTCGTCAGAATTTGAACATGAGTGAGGAAGACTTCCGTGTTTTCCTTGCAGCAAACATAGCCGCAGTACAGGCTGCGATGCAAAATAACAATAACTCTGGATCTAGCAGTGGAACTAATTCTACAAGAAATCGTGTAGGATGCTCCTACAAAGAATTCACTGCCTGCAAACCTTTGGAATTTGATGAAACCAAAGGTCCAATTGGATTGAAACGGTGGACCGAGAAGGTCGAATCGGTGTTTGCCATAAGTAAGTGTACTGAAGAGGACAAAGTTAAGTTCGCTACGCATACCTTTACAGGTATGGCGTTAACATGGTGGAATACCTATCTTGAGCAGGTAGGACAAGATGCTGCTTACGCACTACCATGGTCAGCATTCAAGCAATTGATGAACGAGCAGTACCGTCATAGAAACGAGGTCAATAAGCTAAAGGCAGAGCTTAGAGAGTTACGAACACAAGGGTTCGACATTACCACGTATGAACGACGATTCACATAGTTGTGCCTATTGTGTCCAGGAACGTTCGAAGATGAAGAAGAGAAGATCGACGCGTTTGTAAAAGGGTTACCAGTAAGGATTCAAGAAGATGTGAGTTCACACGAGCCCGCTTCCATACAGAAGGCAAGTCGAATGGCTCATAAACTCATAAATCAGATTGAGGGGAGAATAAAGAACAGGCGGCCGAAGAAGCCAACACGAAACAACTTAAGAGGAAGTGGGAGGAAAACATTGACAAGAGTCACCAGTACAACAATGACAACAACAATTACAACCACAATCGCAACAACTATCCCAACAACCGCAACATAAATCGCAACAACAACAATCGCAATCCCAACAACAACAACTACAACAAACGTCCCAACAACAACAATTACAATAATCGTCCCAACAACAATAACAACCGCAACAACAACAACAATAATCAGAAACAGCAATGCCAAAGGTGTGAAGAGAATCACCCTGGGTTCTGCACAACATTTTGCAACAGGTGTAAAAGAAATGGTCATAGCGCGACAAAGTGTGAGGTCTACAGACCAATGTATAACAGAACTAAAGGAACAAATAATGCCGGAACGAGTAATGTCGGAATAAGTGGTGTCGGAGCAAGTACTGCCAACGTAGTCTGTTATAAATGTGGAAAACCTGGTCACATTATTAAAAATTGCCCGAATCAGGGAAATACTAATGGGCAGAGCCGCGGAAGAGTTTTCAATATTAATACGGTAGAAGCGCAGGAAGACCCGGAGCTTGTTACGGGTACGTTTCTCATTTACAATAAATCTGCTTATGTTTTATTTGATTCGGGTGCGGATAGAAGCTATATGAGTAGAGATTTTTGTGCTAAACTAAGTTGCTCACTGACGCCCTTGGATAATAAATTTTTACTCGAATTAGCAAATGGTAAATTAATTACAGCAGATAATATATGTCGGAATCGAGAAATTAAACTGGTTAGCGAAACATTTAAAATTGATTTAATACCAGTCGAGTTAGGGAGTTTTGATGTGATAATCGGTATGGACTGGTTGAAAGAAGTGAAAGTAGAGATCGTTTGTTACAAAAATGCAATTCGCATTATTCGAGAAAAAGGAAAACCCTTAATGGTGTACGGAGAAAAGAGTAACGCGAAGTTAAATCTTATTAGTAACCTGAAGGCACAAAAACTTATAAGAAAAGGTTGCTATGCTGTGCTAGCACATGTCGAGAAAGTCAATTCCGAAGAAAAGAACATCAATGATATTCCCGTCGCAAAAGAATTTTCCGATGTATTTCCGAAAGAATTATCGGGACTACCTCCACACCGATCCGTTAAATTTCAAATAGATCTTGTAACGGGAGCTGCACCAATAGCTCGTGCTCCATACAGACTCACACCTAGCGAAATGAAGGAACTTCAGAGCCAATTACAAGAACTTTTAGATCGTGGTTTCATTCGACAAGCACATCACCGTGGGGAGCTCCTATTTTGTTTGTCAAGAAGAAGGATGGTACATTTAGGTTATGTATCGATTACCGAGAGTTGAACAAACTTACCATCAAGAACCGCTACCCACTACCGAGAATCGATGACTTATTTGATCAACTACAAGGCTCGTCAGTTTATTCGAAGATTGATTTACGTTCTGGGTATCATCAAATGCGGGTGAAGGAGGATGATATTCCGAAAACTGCTTTCAGGACGCGTTACGGTCATTACGAGTTTATGGTTATGCCGTTTGGGTTGACTAACGCACCATCTATGTTCATGGACCTCATGAACTGAGTGTGTGGGCCATATCTTGACAAGTTTGTCATTGTTTTCATCGATGACATACTTATTTACTCAAAGAATGATCAAGAGCACGAAGAACATTTGAGAAAAGTGCTAGAGTTATTGAGGAAAGAAAAACTGTACGCTAAATTTTCAAAGTGTGCATTTTGGTTGGAAGAAGTTCAATTCCTCGGTCACATAGTGAACAAAGAAGGTATTCAAGTGGATCCGGTAAAGATTGAAGCCGTTGAAAAGTGGGAAACCCCAAAAACTCCGAAACACATACGCCAATTTTTAGAGCTGGCTGGTTATTACAGGAGATTCATCCAAGATTTTTCCAAAATAGCAAAATCCTTGACTACATTAACGCATAAAGGGAAGAAATTTGAATGGAAGGATGAACAAGAGAAAGCATTTCAATTGTTGAAGAAAAAGTTAACTACGGCATCTATATTGTCATTACCTGAAGGGAATGATGATTTTGTGATATATTGTGACTCCTCAAAGTAAGGTCTCGGTTATGTACTAATGCAACGAACAAAGGTAATTGCTTATGCGTCTAGACAATTGAAGATTCACGAGCAAAATTATACGACGCATGATTTGGAATTAGGCGCGGTTGCTTTTACATTAAAGACTTGGAGGCACTACTTATATGGGGTCAAAAGTATTATATATACCGACCACAAAAGTCTTCAACACATATTTAATCAGAAACAACTGAACATGAGGCAGTGTAGATGGATTGAATTGTTGAAAGATTATGACTTTGAGATTCGTTACCACCCGGGGAAGGCAAATGTGGTAGCTGACGCCTTGAGCAGAAAGGACAGAGAACCCATTCGAGTAAAATCTATGAATATAATGATTCACAATAACCTTACTACTCAAATAAAGGAGGCGCAACAAGGAGTTTTAAAAGAGAGAAATTTAAAGAATGAAATACCCAAAGGATCGGAGAAGCATCTTAATATTCGGGAAGACGGAACCCGGTATAGGGCTGAAAGAATTTGGGTACCAAAATTTGGAGATATGAGAGAAATGGTACTTAGAGAAGCTTATAAAACCAGATACTCAATACATCCTGGAACGGGGAAGATGTACAAGGATCTCAAGAAATATTTTTGGTGGCCAGGTATAAAAGCCGACGTTGCTAAATACGTAGGGGAATGTTTGACGTGTTCTAAGGTTAAAGCAGAGCATCAGAAACCATCAGGTCTACTTCAATAACCTGAAATCCCGGAATGGAAATGGGAAAACATTACCATGGATTTCATCACTAAATTGCCAAGGACTACAAGTGGTTTTGATACTATTTGGGTAATAGTCGATCGTCTCACCAAATCAGCACACTTTCTGTCAATGAGAGAAGATGATAAAATGGAGAAGTTGGTGCGATTATATTTGAAGGAAGTTGTCTCCAGACATGGAATACCAAACTCTATTATCTCTGATAGGGATGGCAGATTTGTTTCAAGATTCTGGCAGACATTACAGCAAGCATTAGGAACTCGTCTAGACATGAGTACTGCCTATCATCCACAAACTGATGGGCAGAGCGAAAAGACAATAAAAACGCTTGAGGACTTATTGATTTCGAAAACAGTTGGGATCGACATCTACCGTTAGCAGAATTTTCCTACAACAACAGCTACCATTCAAGCATTGAGATGGCACCGTTTGAAGCACTTTATGGTAGAAAGTGCAGGTCTCTGATTTGTTGAAGTGAAGTGGGGGATAGACAGATTACGGGTCCAGAGATAATACAAGAAACTACCGAGAAGATCATCCAAATTCAACAACGATTGAAAACCGCCCAAAGTCGACAAAAGAGCTACGCTGACATTAAAAGAAAAGATATAGAATTTGAAATTGGAGAGATGGTCATGCTTAAAGTTGCACCTTGTAAAGGTGTTGTTCGATTTGGTAAACGAGGGAAATTAAACCCAAGGTATATTGGACCATTCAAGGTTATTGATCGCGTCGGACCAGTAGCTTACTGACTTGAGTTACCTCAACAACTTGCGGCTGTACATAACACTTTCCATGTCTCGAATTTGAAGGAATGTTTTGCTAAAGAAGATCTCACTATTCCGTTAGACAAAATTCAAATCAACGAAAAACTTCAATTTATCGAAGAACCCGTCGAAATAATGGATCGTGAGGTTAAAGGACTTAAGCAAAACAAAATACCAATTGTTAAGGTTCGATGGAATGCTCATAGAGGACCCGAGTTTACCTGGGAATGAGAAGATCAGATGAAGAAGAAATACCCTCACTTATTTCCAGAAGATACGACAACACCTCCAACTGCTTAAAATTTCGGGACAAAATTTATTTAACGGGTAGGTACTGTAGTGACTCGAACTTTTCCATGTTTATATATATTAAATGAAATTGTTATTTACATGATTAAGTGTTTCCAATATGTTAAGCAATCAAACTTGTTAAGACTTGATTAATTTAAACAGGTTTCATATAAACAATTGACCACCCAAGTTGACCGGTGATTCATGAACGTTAAAACTTGTAAAAACTATATCATTAAGTATATTAACAATGAACTACCTATGTAAAAACAAGAATACTTACTTAAGGATTTCGAAACGAGACATATATGTAACGATTATCGTTGTAACAATATTTAACTGTATATATATCATATTAAGATATATTAATACATCATATTATCATGATAATGTAATAATTTAACATCTCTTTAGATATAATAAACAATGGGTTAACAACATTTAACAAGATCGTTAACCTAAAGGTTTCAAAACAACATTTACATGTAACGACTAACGATGACTTAACGACTCAGTTAAAATGTATATACATGTGGTGCTTTAATATGTATTCATACACTTTTGAAAGACTTTAAGACACTTATCAAAATACTTATACTTAACAAAAATGCTTATAATTACATCCTCGTTCAGATTCATCAACAATTCTACTCGTATGCACCCGTATTCGTACTCGTACAATACACAGCTTTTAGATGTATGTACTATTGGTATATACACTCCAATGATCAGCTCTTAGCAGCTCATGTCAGTCACCTAACACATGTGGGAACCATCATTTGGCAAATAGCATGAAATATCTCATAAAATTATAAAAATATTAGTAATAATTCATGACTTATTTACATGTAAACAAAATTATACATCCTTTATATCTAATCCATATACCAACGACCAAAAACACCTACAAACACTTTCATTCTTCAATTTTCTTCATCTAATTGATCTCTCTAAATTTTTATTTTCAAGTTCTAAGTGTTCTTCATAAATTCTATAAGTTCTAGTTTTATAAAATCAAGAATACTTCCAAGTTTGCTAGCTTACTTCTAATCTTGTAAAGTGATCATCCAACCTCAAGAAATCTTTCTTATTTACAATAAGATATCTTTCTAATACAAGGTAATACTCATATTCAAACTTTGATTCAATTTCTATAACTATAACAATCTTATTTCGAGTGGAAATCTTACTTGAACTTGTTTTCTTGTCATGATTCTGCTTCAAGAACTTTCAAGCCATCCAAGGATCCTTTGAAGCTAGATCTATTTTTCTCATTTCCAGTAGGTTTATCCACAAAACCAGAGATAGTAATGATGTTCATAACATCATTCAATTCATATATATAAAACTACCTTATTCGAAGGTTTAAACTTGAAATCACTAGAACATAGTTTAGTTAATTCTAAACTTGTTCGCAAACAAAAGTTAATCCTTCTAACTTGACTTTTAAAATCAACTAAACACATATTCTATATTTATATGATATGCTAACTTAATAATTTAAAACCTGGAAACACGAAAAACAC
Organism: Rutidosis leptorrhynchoides; assembly: GCF_046630445.1. Classification (NCBI taxonomy): domain Eukaryota; kingdom Viridiplantae; phylum Streptophyta; class Magnoliopsida; order Asterales; family Asteraceae; genus Rutidosis; species Rutidosis leptorrhynchoides. The sequence continues at coordinate 591,476,390 of NC_092335.1, read as the reverse complement.
CGTAAAACCGGACATACGCCGTCGTAGTAACACCGCGAGCTGTTTTGGGTTTGATAATTAAAAACTATGATAAACTTTGATTTAAAAGTTGTTCTTCTGGTAAAATGATTTTTCTTATGAACATGAAACTATATCAAAAAATCATGGTTAAACTCAAAGTGGAAGTATGTTTTTCAAAATAGTCATCAAGACGTCGTTCTTTCGACTGAAATGACTACCTCTTACAAAAACGACTTGTAACTTATATTTCTGACTATAAACCTATACTTTTTCTGTTTAGATTCATTAAGTAGAGTTCAATATGAAATAATAGCAATTTGATTCACTCAAAACGGATTTAAAACGAAGAAGTTGTGGGTAAAACAAGATTGGATATTTTTTGATTGTTGTAGCTACGGGAAATATTGTAACAATTCTATACAAATCATATTCTAGCTAACTTATATTGTATTATACATGTATTCTAATATATTATGTAATCTTGGGATACCATAGACACGTATGCAAATGTTTTGACATATCATATCGACCCATCTATATATATTATTTGGAACAACCATAGACACTATATATGCAGTAATGTTGGAGTTAGCTATTCAGGGTTGAGGTTGATTCCAAAAATATATATACTTTGAGTTGTGATCTAGCCTGAGACGTGTATACACTGGGTCGTGGATTGGGTCAAGATAATATATATCAATTTATTTCTGTACATCTAACTATGGACAACTAGTTGTAGGTTACTAACGATGACAGCTGACTGAAAATATTTAAAACATTAAAACGTATTAAAAATGTTGTAAATATATTTTGAACATACTTTGATATATATGTACATATTTGTTATAGGTTCGTGAATCGACCAGTGGCCAAGTCTTACTTCCCGACAAAGTAAAAATCTGTGAAAGTGAGTTATAGTCCCACTTTTAAAATCTAATATTTTTGGGATGAGAATACATGCAGCTTTATAAATATTTTACAAAATAGACACAAGTACATGAAACTACTTTCTATGGTTGAATGATCGAAGCCGAATATGCCCCTTTTTGCTTGGTAGCCTAAGAATTAGGGAACATCACTAATTTTGAGAATTAGTGCACGCTAATTGACACGAGTCCTAAAGATAGATCTATTGGGCCTAACGAACCCCATCCAAAGTACCAGATGCTTTAGTACTTTGAGTTTTATATCATGTCCGATGGATGTCCCGGAATGATGGGGATATTCTTATATGCATCTTGTTAATGTCGGTTACCAGGTGTTCACCATATGAATGATTTTTATCTCTATGTATGGGATGTATATTGAAATATGAAATCTTGTGGTCTATTATTACGATTTGATAAATATATAGGTTAAACCTATAACTCACCATCATTTTTGTTGACGTTTAAAGCATGTTTATTCTCAGGTGATTATTAAGAGTTTCCTCTGTTGCATGCTAATATATGGACAAGATTTGGAGTCCGCATGCTTGTATTATATTTTTTAAAACTACATTCGAAATTTACTTTGTTGTAACATATTAATATTGTAAACCAATATGTATTGGTAGTGTGTAAGTGTGATATTTTTTAGATTATCATTTCTGATAATCTAGGTGGTGTCCTTTTAACCTTGTCGATAAAATAAAGGTTATGGTTTGTTTTTAAAAATGAATGCAGTCTTTGAAAAATGTCTCATATAGAGGTCAAAACCTCGCAACGAAATCAATTAATATGGAACGTTTATAATCAATATGAATGGGACATTTCAATCTTTATGTATCGATATCCTTAATATGCCCCCTCAAGAAGGACGGCCTAGAAGTAAGTCCGAGATTGAATTTGAATCTCATAAAAGGCACTCAAATCAAGGGTTTGGTCAACGGATCAGCTAGCTGATCATCCGAAGAAACATGAACAACACGAAGAGTACCCAACTGCACTTGTTCGCGAATGAAATGATAAGCCAAATTCAGATGTTTCATGCGCGAGTGAAAGACAAGATTAGCACTAAGCAAAGTAGCTCCAAGAATATCACAATAAATAACTAGTCGATCATTCAGAGAGATGCCCATCTCCTTTAACAAGTTGCCAATCCAAAGAACGTCGGCTATGGTAGTTGCAATAGCTTTGTATTCGGCTTCCATTGAGGACTGGGATACAAAACATTGTTTCTTCGAGCTCCAAGAAATGGGATTACGACTTAAGAAAACAATGTGGCCCATCGTGGAAACATAATCACTCTTGTCCCCCCCAGTCAGCATCAGAAAAAGCATGTAAAGTGGATGGAGAGTTTCGATATAGTGTAATACCTTGATCAGAGGTACCTGCTAAATACCGTAACACACGTTTAAGTATAGACCAATGATCGGTGTGAGGCGCAATGCATGAACTGTGATAATTTATTAACAGAAAATGCAACATCAGGTCTGTTAAACGACAGATATTGAAGACTGCCAACAAGAGTGCGATATTTAGTGGGATTTGTGATTAAATTACCCGAGTGAAGATGTAACAAACAGTTGGAGTGTAGTGACCCGAACTTTTCCATGTTTATATATATTAATTGAGATTTATATTTACATGATTAAATGTTTCCAACATGTTAAGCAATCAAACTTGTTAAGACTTGATTAATTGAAATATGTTTCATATAGACAATTGACCACCCAAGTTGACCGGTGATTCACGAACGTTAAAACTTGTAAAAACTATACGATGACATATATATGGTTATATATATGGTTAACATGTTTTTATTATAAGTATGTATCTCATTAGGTATTTTAACAATGAGTTATATACATAAAAATGAGACTATTAATTTAAGAAACTCGAAAACGATATATATAACGATTATCGTTATAACAACGTCTTACTAGGTACATATGAATCATATTAAGATATTGATACACTTGGTTAATTATGTTAAATGATAAGTAAATATATTATTAAGTGTATTAACAATGAAATACATATGTAAAAATAAGACTACTAACTTAATGATTTCGAAACGAGACATATATGTAACGATTATCGTTGTAACGACATTTAACTGTATTTACATCATACTGAGATATATTATATATCATAATATCATGATAATATAACAATTTAACATCTCATTTGTTATAATAAACAATGGGTTAACAACATTCAACAAGATCGTTAACCTAAAGGTTTCAAAACAACACTTACATGTAACGACTAACGATGACTTAACGACTCAGTTAAAATGTATATACATGTAGTGTTTTAATATGTATTTATACACTTTTGAAAGACTTCAATACACTTATCAAAATACTTCTACTTAACAAAAATGCTTACAATTACATCCTCGTTCAGTTTCATCAACAATTCTACTCGTATGCACCCGTATTCGTACTCGTACAATACACAGCTTTTAGATGTATGTACTATTGGTATATACACTCCAATTATCAGCTCTTAACAGCCCATGTGAGTCACCTAACACATGTGGGAACCATCATTTGGCAACTAGCATGAAATATCTCATAAAATTACAAAAATATGAGTAATCATTCATGACTTATTTACATGAAAACAAAATTACATATCCTTTATATCTAATCCATACACCAACGACCAAAAACACCTACAAACACTTTCATTCTTCAATTTTCTTCATCTAATTGATCTCTCTCAAGTTCTATCTTCAAGTTCTAAGTGTTCTTCATATATTCTACAAGTTCTAGTTACATAAAATCAAGAATACTTTCAAGTTTGCTAGCTCACTTCCAATCTTGTAAGGTGATCATCCAACCTCAAGAAATCTTTGTTTCTTACAGTAGGTTATCATTCTAATACAAGGTAAAAATCATATTCAAACTTTGGTTCAATTTCTATAACTATAACAATCTTATTTCAAGTGATGATCTTACTTGAACTTGTTTTCGTGTCATGATTCTGCTTCAAGAACTTCGAGCCATCCAAGGATCCGTTGAAGCTAGATCCATTTTTCTCTTTTCCAGTAGGTTTATCCAAGGAACTTAAGGTAGTAATGATGTTCATAACATCATTCGATTCATACATATAAAGCTATCTTATTCGAAGGTTTAAACTTGTAATCACTAGAACATAGTTTAGTTAATTCTAAACTTGTTCGCAAACAAAAGTTAATCGTTCTAACTTGACTTTTAAAATCAACTAAACACATGTTCTATATCTATATGATATGCTAACTTAATGATTTAAAAACCGGAGACACGAAAAACACCGTAAAACCGGATTTACGCCGTCGTAGTAACACCGCGGGCTGTTTTGGGTTAGTTAATTAAAAACTATGATAAACTTTGATTTAAAAGTTGTTATTCTGAGAAGATGATTTTTATTATGAACATGAAACTATATCCAAAAATTATGGTTAAACTCAAAGTGAAAGTATGTTTTCTAAAATGGTCATCTAGACGTCGTTCTTTCGACTGAAATGACTACCTTTATAAAAATGACTTGTAACTTATTTTTCCGATTATAAACCTATACTTTTTCTGTTTAGATTCATAAAATAGAGTTCAATATGAAACCATAGCAATTTTATTCACTCAAAACGGATTTAAAATGAAGAAGTTATGGGTAAAACAAGATTGGATAATTTTTCTCATTTTAGCTACGTGAAAATTGGTAACAAATCTATTCCAACCATAACTTAATCAACTTGTATTGTATATTATGTAATCTTGAGATACCATAGACACGTATACAATGTTTCGACCTATCATGTCGACACATCTATATATATTTCGGAACAACCATAGACACTCTATATGTGAATGTTGGAGTTAGCTATACAGGGTTGAGGTTGATTCCAAAATATATATAGTTTAAGTTGTGATCTATACTGAGATACGTATACACTGGGTCGTGGATTGATTCAAGATAATATTTATGGATTTATTTTTGTACATCTAACTGTGGACAACTAGTTGTAGGTTACTAACAAGGACAGCTGACTTAATAAACTTAAAACATCAAAATATATTAAAAGTGTTGTAAATATATTTTGAACATACTTTGATATATATGTATATATTGTTATAGGTTCGTGAATCAACCAGTGGCCAAGTCTTACTTCCCGACGAAGTAAAAATCTGTGAAAGTGAGTTATAGTCCCACTTTTAAAATCTAATATTTTTGGGATGAGAATACATGCAGGTTTTATAAATGATTTACAAAATAGACACAAGTACGTTAAACTACATTCTATGGTTGAATTATCGAAATTGAATATGCCCCTTTTTATTAAGTCTGGTAATCTAAGAATTAGGGAACAGACACCCTAATTGACGCGAATCCTAAAGATAGATCTATTGGGCCTAACAAACCCCATCCAAAGTACCGGATGCTTTAGTACTTCGAAATTTATATCATATCCGAAGGGTGTCCCGGAATGATGGGGATATTCTTATATATATGCATCTTGTTAATGTCGGTTACCAGGTGTTCACCATATGAATGATTTTTATCTCTATGTATGGGATGTGTATTGAAATAAGAAATCTTGTGGTCTATTATTATGATTTGATATATATAGGTTAAACCTATAACTCACCAACATTTTTGTTGACGTTTTAAGCATGTTTATTCTCAGGTGATTATTAAGAACTTCCGCTGTCGCATACTTAAATAAGGACGAGATTTGGAGTCCATGCTTGTATGATATTTTGTAAAAACTGCATTCAAGAAACTTAATTTGTTGTAACATATTTGTATTGTAAACCATTATGTAATGGTCGTGTGTAAACAGGATATTTTAGATTATCATTATTTGATAATCTACGTAAAGCTTTTTAAACCTTTATTGATGAAATAAAGGTTATGGTTTGTTTTAAAATGAATGCAGTCTTTGAAAAACGTCTCATATAGAGGTCAAAACCTCGCAACGAAATCAATTAATATGGAACGTTTTTAATCAATAAGAACGGGACATTTCAGTTGGTATCAGAGCGTTGGTCTTAGAGAACCAGAATTTTGCATTGGTGTGTCTTATCGAGTTTGTTAGGATGCATTAGTGAGTCTGGACTTCGACCGTGTTTTCTTTAAAAAATGATTGCTTAACATTTTTGTTGGAAACTATATATTTTTAACATATGAATATTATGTGATATATTAATCTCTTAACGTGTTTGATATTATGTGATAGATGTCTACCTCTAGAACAAGTCCCATTGACTCACCTAATAATAATGAAGAGTCAAATGTAAATTGGAATGATTCGTGGACTGATTCACAAGTTCCCGAAGAGGAACCGGAAGAAGAGTCGGAACCGGAAGAAGAATCGGAACCGGAAGAAGAATCGGAACCGGATGAAGAAATAGAACCGGTGGGGGAAATAATAAAACGGTTAAGTAAAAGAAAATCCTCAACCAACCGACCAAGGTTAATTATGGTCAATGGTGTTTCCGCCAAGGAAGCAAAATATTGGGAGGATTACCAATTCTCCGATGAATCGGATTCCGACGAGAATTCCGATGATGTTATAGAAATTACCCCAACTGAATTTAAAAAGGCAAAAGAAAATAATAAGGGAAAGGGCATAAAAATAGAGAAATCTAATTCCAACCCCGATGAACATTATATGTATCGTCAACCCCCGAAGTCCTTAAGTTGTAACAATGACCCGGGAACCTCTAAATCACCAGGTTTTTCTAGACCAATGTGGAAAACGACGGCTCGTATTAGGGGAACATCATATATCCCTAGAAACTTGGCAAAACGAACCAAAACCGAAGAAGAAGAAACGAGTGAGTCGGAATAAGATAGTTGTATTCGTGTGGTGTAATATATGTAATATAGTGTGCTTATGCTTTATGATATATGTAAAAATTGCTTGTATTAATAAGTATTTTTTTATGAATCTAACTCTTGTCTATTTTACAGTTTAAAAACACAAAATGGATAGACAACCCAATATTTTAAGAGACCTACCCGGAGACATGATTGATGAAATCTTGTCTAGAGTCGGCCAGAATTCCTCGGCACAACTATTTAAGGCGAGATCAGTTTGTAAGACATTCGAAGAACGTTCCAAGAATGTCTTGGTTTATAAGAGACTTTCGTTTGAAAGATGGGGGATATCACATTGGGAAACCCATAAGTTACGATGTATTTACTTTGACGCATATATTGCGGGGAACCCAAATGCTATTTTACGCAACGGGTTAAGAAATTATTTTGACTCAATATATCCGAATATTGGACTTCGTGATTTAGAAAAAGTGGCTAACATGCAACATAAAGAAGCATGTTATGCTTATGGATTAGTAATGTTCGCTTCTCCCCAAAGTGAGAACAAGAACATCGGGCTACAACTATTAAACAAAACGTTTCCACAAGTGACGGAGTCGGTAATTGGGGTAAGAAATGAGGTTTCTAGATTGTTACGGGACTGTTGGACATTACGTAACCCTCGTCCCTTTGACGACGTTACAACATGTTGTCTTATCAACGGCCATAATGGTTATGTTCCACAAGACCAAGGATGGGAAGTAGTCCTAGTAAAACCAGAATGCATGACTTGTTTCTGGACGTATGAATTACGTGTCTTTATTGCCTTTGCTGAACGACTTGTGTACTAGCTAGAATTATCTTCAGAACTATCTTGTATCAAAGTTATTGTGTGCTATATTTCATGCTTTATGTAAAATAAGCGGTATTGTAAGTTTGTAAAATATTGTATAAAAGTTTGAACGCAAAATATTATTATAATCAGTTTTTCATATAGAATTGTAGTAGTTGAATTGTATATTAGCTACTAAGTATGAACTTAACGGGTAGGTACTACCTGAATTTAAACTTATAAAACGCTAATATGAAGAAAAAGCTTTTATAAATGAGTTCATATTATGCTACGAAATACTATTAACTACTCTTAATATTCTGTATGATTAACTTGTTCCATTTGACTATTTTGAAGGAAATGGCACCGACTACTCGACACACCGTGAATATGAATGAAGAGGAATTCCGTACTTTTCTAACTTCAAACATAGCCGCAGTACAGGCTGCGCTACATACCAACAATAACATTGGATCTAGCAGTACAGAAAATCGTGTAGGATGCACCTACAAAGAATTCACTGCCTGCAAACCGTTGGAATTTGATGGAACCGAAGGACCGATCGGATTGAAACGGTGGACCGAGAAGGTTGAATCGGTGTTTGCCATAAGTAAGTGTACCGAAGAGGACAAAGTGAAGTACGCTACGCATACCTTCACAGGTTCTGCGTTAACATGGTGGAATACCTATCTAGAACAAGTGGGACAAGACGATGCGTACGCACTACCGTGGTCAGCATTCAAGCACTTGATGAACGAGAAGTACCGTCCCAGAACCGAGGTCAATAAGCTCAAGACAGAACTTAGAGGGTTACGAACCCAAGGATTTGATATTACCACGTACGAAAGACGATTCACAGAATTGTGCCTATTGTGTCCGGGAGCGTTCGAAGATGAGGAAGAGAAGATCGACGCGTTTGTGAAAGGATTACCGGAAAGAATCCAAGAAGATATAAGTTCACACGAGCCCGCCTCTATACAACAGGCATGTAGAATGGCTCACAAACTAGTGAACCAGATTGAAGAAAGAATTAAAGAACAGACTGCTGAAGAGGCCAATGTGAAGCAAGTTAAAAGAAAGTGGGAGGAAAACGGTGATAAGAATCACCAATACAGCAACAACAGCAATTACAACAATAATCGCAACAATTATCCCAACAATCGCAACATCAATCGCAACTACAACAAACGGCCCAACAACAACAACAACAACAACAGCAACTACAATAATCATCCCAACAATAATAATAACCGCAACAACAACAACAACAATCAGAAGCAGCTATGCCAAAGGTGTGAAAAGTATCACTCGGGGTTCTGCACCAAATTTTGCAACAAGTGTAAAAGAAATGGTCATAGCGGGGCAAAGTGTGAGGTCTACGGACCAGGGGTTAATAGAACGAAAGGAACAAATGGTGTCGGAATGAGTAATGGCGGAGCAAGTAGTGTCGGAGCAAGTTATGCCAATGTAGTTTCTTATAAATGTGGAAAATTGGGCCACATTATTAGAAATTGCCCGAACCAGGAGAACACGAATGGACAAGGCCGCGGAAGAGTTTTCAATATTAATGCGGCAGAGGCACAGGAAGACCCGGAGCTTGTTACGGGTACGTTTCTTATTGACAATAAATCTGCTTACGTTTTATTTGATTCGGGTGCGGATAGAAGCTATATGAGTAGAGATTTTTGTGCTAAATTAAGTTGTCCATTGACGCCTTTGGATAGTAAATTTTTACTCGAATTAGCAAATGGTAAATTAATTTCAGCAGATAATATATGTCGGAATCGAGAAATTAAACTGGTTAGCGAAACATTTAAGATTGATTTGATACAAGTAGAGTTAGGGAGTTTTGATGTGATAATCGGTATGGACTGGTTGAAAGAAGTGAAAGCAGAGATCGTTTGTTACAAAAATGCAATTCGCATTATACGAGAAAAAGGAAAACCCTTAATGGTGTACGGAGAAAAGGGCAACACGAAGCTACATCTTATTAGTAATTTGAAGGCACAAAAACTAATAAGAAAAGGTTGCTATGCTGTTCTAGCACACGTCGAGAAAGTACAAACTGAAGAAAAGAGCATCAATGATGTTCCCATTGCAAAAGAATTTCCCGATGTATTTCTGAAAGAATTACCGGGATTACCCCCACATCGATCCGTTGAATTTCAAATAGATCTTGTACCAGGAGCTGCACCAATAGCTCGTGCTCCTTACAGACTCGCACCCAGCGAGATGAAAGAACTGCAAAGCCAATTACAAGAACTTTTAGAGCGTGGTTTCATTCGACCAAGCACATCACCGTGGGGAGCTCCTGTTTTGTTTGTCAAGAAGAAAGATGGTACATTCAGGTTGTGTATCGACTACCGAGAGTTGAACAAACTTACCATCAAGAACCGCTACCCACTACCGAGAATCGACGACTTATTTGATCAACTACAAGGCTCGTCTGTTTATTCAAAGATTGACTTACGTTCCGGGTATCATCAAATGCGGGTGAAAGAAGATGATATTCCAAAGACTGCTTTCAGAACACGTTACGGTCATTATGAGTTTATGGTCATGCCGTTTGGTTTAACTAATGCACCAGCTGTGTTCATGGACCTTATGAACCGAGTGTGTGGACCATACCTTGACAAGTTTGTCATTATTTTCATTGATGACATACTTATTTACTCAAAGAATGACCAAGAACATGGTGAACATTTGAGAAAGGTGTTAGAAGTATTGAGGAAGGAAGAATTGTACGCTAAGTTTTCAAAGTGTGCATTTTGGTTGGAAGAAGTTCAATTCCTCGGTCACATAGTGAACAAAGAAGGTATTAAGGTGGATCCGGCAAAGATAGAAACTGTTGAAAAGTGGGAAACCCCGAAAACTCCGAAACACATACGCCAGTTTTTAGGACTAGCTGGTTACTACAGAAGGTTCATCCAAGACTTTTCCAGAATAGCAAAACCCTTGACTGCATTAACGCATAAAGGGAAGAAATTTGAATGGAATGATGAACAAGAGAAAGCGTTTCAGTTATTGAAGAAAAAGCTAACTACGGCACCTATATTGTCATTAGCTGAAGGGAATGATGATTTTGTGATTTATTGTGACGCATCAAAGCAAGGTCTTGGTTGTGTATTAATGCAACGAACGAAGGTGATTGCTTATGCGTCTAGACAATTGAAGATTCACGAACAAAATTATACGACGCATGATTTGGAATTAGGAGCGGTTGTTTTTGCATTAAAGACTTGGAGGCACTACTTATATGGGGTCAAAAGTATTATATATACCGACCACAAAAGTCTTCAACACATATTTAATCAGAAACAACTGAATATGAGGCAGCGTAGGTGGATTGAATTGTTGAATGATTACGACTTTGAGATTCGTTACCACCCGGGGAAGGCAAATGTGGTAGCCGATGCCTTGAGCAGGAAGGACTGAGAACCCATTCGAGTAAAATCTATGAATATAATGATTCATAATAACCTTACTACTCAAATAAAGGAGGCGCAACAAGGAGTTTTAAAAGAGGGAAATTTAAAGGATGAAATACCCAAAGGATCGGAGAAGCATCTTAATATTCGGGAAGACGGAACCCGGTATAGGGCTGAAAGGATTTGGGTACCAAAATTTAGAGATATGAGAGAAATGGTACTTAGAGAAGCTCATAAAACCAGATACTCAATACATCCTGGAACGGGGAAGATGTACAAGGATCTCAAGAAACATTTTTGGTGGCCGGGTATGAAAGCCGATGTTGCTAAATACGTGGGAGAATGTTTGACGTGTTCTAAGGTCAAAGCTGAGCATCAGAAACCATCAGGTCTACTTCAACAACCCGAAATCCCGGAATGGAAATGGGAAAACATTACCATGGATTTCATCACTAAATTGCCAAGGACTGCAAGTGGTTTTGATACTATTTGGGTAATAGTTGATCGTCTCACCAAATCAGCACACTTCCTGCCAATAAGAGAAGATGACAAGATGGAGAAGTTAGCACGACTGTATTTGAAGGAAGTCGTCTCCAGACATGGAATACCAATCTCTATTATCTCTGATAGGGATGGCAGATTTATTTCAAGATTCTGGCAGACATTACAGCAAGCATTAGGATCTCGTCTAGACATGAGTACTGCCTATCATCCACAAACTGATGGGCAGAGCGAAAGGACGATACAAACGCTTGAAGACATGCTACGAGCATGTGTTATTGATTTCGGAAACAGTTGGGATCGACATCTACCATTAGCAGAATTTTCCTACAACAACAGCTACCATTCAAGCATTGAGATGGCGCCGTTTGAAGCACTTTATGGTAGAAAGTGCAGGTCTCCGATTTGTTGGAGTGAAGTGGGGGATAGACAGATTACGGGTCCGGAGATTATACAAGAAACTACCGAGAAGATCATCCAAATTCAACAACGGTTGAAAACCGCCCAAAGTCGACAAAAGAGCTACGCTGACATTAAAAGAAAAGATATAGAATTTGAAATTGGAGAGATGGTCATGCTTAAAGTTGCACCTTGGAAAGGCGTTGTTCAATTTGGTAAACGAGGGAAATTAAATCCAAGGTATATTGGACCATTCAAGATTATTGATCGTGTCGGACCAGTAGCTTACCGACTTGAGTTACCTCAATAACTTGCGGCTGTACATAACACTTTCCACATCTCGAATTTGAAGAAATGTTTTGCTAAAGAAGATCTCACTATTCCGTTAGATGAAATCCAAATCAACGAAAAACTTCAATTCATCGAAGAACCCGTCGAAATAATGGATCGTGAGGTTAAAAGACTTAAGCAAAACAAGATACCAATTGTTAAGGTTTGATGGAATGCTCGTAGAGGACCCGAGTTCACCTGAGAGCGTGAAGATCAGATGAAGAAGAAATACCCGCATCTATTTCCAGAAGATTCGTCAACACCTTCAACAGCTTAAAATTTTGGGACGAAATTTATTTAACGGGTAGGTACTGTAGTGACCCGAACTTTTCCATGTTTATATATATTAATTGAGATTGATATTTACATGATTAAATGTTTCCAACATGTTAAGCAATCAAACTTGTTAATACTTGATTAATTGAAATATGTTTCATATAGACAATTGACCACCCAAGTTGACCGGTGATTCACGAACGTTAAAACTTGTAAAAACTATACGATGACATATATATGGTTATATATATGGTTAAAATGTTTTTATTATAAGTATGTATCTCATTAGGTATTTTAACAATGAGTTATATACATAAAAATGAGACTATTAATTTAAGAAACTCGAAAACGATATATATAACGATTATCGTTATAACAACGTCTTACTAGGTACATATGAATCATATTAAGATATTGATACACTTGGTTAATTATGTTAAATGATAAGTAAATATATTATTAAGTGTATTAACAATGAAATACATATGTAAAAATAAGACTACTAACTTAATGATTTCGAAACGAGACATATATGTAACGATTATCGTTGTAACGACATTTAACTGTATATACATCATACTGAGATATATTATATATCATAATATCATGATAATATAACAATTTAACATCTCATTTGTTATAATAAACAATGGGTTAACAACATTCAACAAGATCGTTAACCTAAAGGTTTCAAAACAACACTTACATGTAACGACTAACGATGACTTAACGACTAAGTTAAAATGTATATACATGTAGTGTTTTAATATGTATTTATACACTTTTGAAAGACTTCAATACACTTATCAAAATACTTCTACTTAATAAAAATGCTTACAATTACATCCTCGTTCAGTTTCATCAACAATTCTACTCGTACGCACCCGTATTCGTACTCGTACAATACACAGCTTTTAGATGTATGTACTATTGGTATATACACTCCAATGATCAGCTCTTAACAGCCCATGTGAGTCACCTAACACATGTGGGAACCATCATTTGGCAACTAGCATGAAATATCTCATAAAATTACAAAAATATGAGTAATCATTCATGACTTATTTACATGAAAACAAAATTACATATCCTTTATATCTAATCCATACACCAACAACCAAAAACACCTACAAACACTTTCATTCTTCAATTTTCTTCATCTAATTGATCTCTCTCAAGTTCTATCTTCAAGTTCTAAGTGTTCTTCATATATTCTACAAGTTCTAGTTACATAAAATTAAGAATACTTTCAAGTTTGCTAGCTCACTTCCAATCTTGTAAGGTGATCATCCAACCTCAAGAAATCTTTGTTTCTTACAGTAGGTTATCATTCTAATACAAGGTAATAATCATATTCAAACTTTGGTTCAATTTCTATAACTATAACAATCTTATTTCAAGTGATGATCTTACTTGAACTTGTTTTCGTGTCATGATTCTGCTTCAAGAACTTCGAGCCATCCAAGGATCCGTTGAAGCTAGATCCATTTTTCTCTTTTCCAGTAGGTTTATCCAAGGAACTTAAGGTAGTAATGATGTTCATAACATCATTCGATTCATACATATAAAGCTATCTTATTCGAAGGTTTAAACTTGTAATCACTAGAACATAGTTTAGTTAATTCTAAACTTGTTCGCAAACAAAAGTTAATCCTTCTAACTTGACTTTTAAAATCAAATAAACACATGTTCTATATCTATATGATATGCTAACTTAATGATTTAAAAACCGGAGACACGAAAAACACCGTAAAACCGGATTTACGCCGTCGTAGTAACACCGCGGGCTGTTTTGGGTTAGTTAATTAAAAACTATGATAAACTTTGATTTAAAAGTTGTTATTCTGAGAAGATGATTTTTATTATGAACATGAAACTATATCCAAAAATTATGGTTAAACTCAAAGTGGAAGTATGTTTTCTAAAATGGTCATCTAGACGTCGTTCTTTCGACTGAAATGACTACCTTTACAAAAACGACTTGTAACTTATTTTTCCGACTATAAACCTATACTTTTTCTGTTTAGATTCATAAAATAGAGTTCAATATGAAACCATAGCAATTTGATTCACTCAAAACGGATTTAAAATGAAGAAGTTATGGGTAAAACAAGATTGGATAATTTTTCTCATTTTAGCTACGTGAAAATTGGTAACAAATCTATTCCAACCATAACTTAATCAACTTGTATTGTATATTATGTAATCTTGAGATACCATAGACACGTATACAATGTTTCGACCTATCATGTCGACACATCTATATATATTTCGGAACAACCATAGACACTCTATATGTGAATGTTGGAGTTAGCTATACAGGGTTGAGGTTGATTCCAAAATATATATAGTTTGAGTTGTGATCTATACTGAGATATGTATACACTGGGTCGTGGATTGATTCAAGATAATATTTATGGATTTATTTCTGTACATCTAACTGTGGACAACTAGTTGTAGGTTACTAACAAGGACAGCTGACTTAATAAACTTAAAACATCAAAATATATTAAAAGTGTTGTAAATATATTTTGAACATACTTTGATATATATGTATATATTGTTATAGGTTCGTGAATCAACCAGTGGCCAAGTCTTACTTCCCGACGAAGTAAAAATCTGTGAAAGTGAGTTATAGTCCCACTTTTAAAATCTAATATTTTTGGGATGAGAATACATGCAGGTTTTATAAATGATTTACAAAATAGACACAAGTACGTGAAACTACATTCTATGGTTGAATTATCGAAATCGAATATGCCCCTTTTTATTAAGTCTGGTAATCTAAGAATTAGGGAACAGACACCCTAATTGACGCGAATCCTAAAGATAGATCTATTGGGCCTAACAAACCCCATCCAAAGTACCGGATGATTTAGTACTTCGAAATTTATATCATATCCGAAGGGTGTCCCGGAATGATGGGGATATTCTTATATATATGCATCTTGTTAATGTCGGTTACCAGGTGTTCACCATATGAATGATTTTTTATCTCTATGTATGGGATGTGTATTGAAATAAGAAATCTTGTGGTCTATTATTATGATTTGATATATATAGGTTAAACCTATAACTCAACAACATTTTTGTTGACGTTTTAAGCATGTTTATTCTCAGGTGATTATTAAGAACTTCCGCTGTCGCATACTTAAATAAGGACGAGATTTGGAGTCCATGCTTGTATGATATTTTGTAAAAACTGCATTCAAGAAACTTAATTTGTTGTAACATATTTGTATTGTAAACCATTATGTAATGGTCGTGTGTAAACAGGATATTTTAGATTATCATTATTTGATAATCTACGTAAAGCTTTTTAAACCTTTATTGATGAAATAAATGTTATGGTTTGTTTTAAAATGAATGCAGTCTTTGAAAAACGTCTCATATAGAGGTCAAAACCTCGCAACGAAATCAATTAATATGGAACGTTTTTAAATAATAAGAACGGGACATTTCATGGAGGCCATAGGTGTGGCCACAGGTTTTGCATACATCATGTTAGCTTTCTCAATAAGATCAATAATGTACTTTTGCTGACTTAGAAAGAGACCATCACGAGTAGGGATGACTTCAACTCCAAGAAAATAAGATAGATTACCAAGATCTTTCAGAGCAAACTGATTGGAGATACGGGTCACAAAAGTATCCAAGGCATCACTGCTGGGACTGACAAGAACAATTTCATCGATATACACAATAAGATATATAGGAGCACCGACAGTTTTGCTAATAAACAATGAAGTGTCGGAGATTGACCGAGAAAACCCACAGCCCTGGAGAAATTTTGTAAGTTCTGTGTACCATGCCCGAGGTGCTTGTTTGAGACCATAGATGGCTTTCTTGAGTTTGCACACATGATGAGGGTAGGTACCATCCTCAAATCCTGGCGGCTGTGCTATATAAACCTGCTCCTGCAAAGTACCATTCAAAAAAGCATTGTTAATGTCCAACTGGCGTAGCGACCAGTTATTAGTGACAACTAATCCAAGTAGTGTGCGGATAGTAGCTGGCTTAACAATCGGACTAAATTTTTCAGTATAATCAATGCCAGCCCACTGTTGAAACCCTTTAGCAACCAAACATGCTCGATAACGATCAATAGTGCCATCAGGATGGTACTTAATGCGAAAATTCCACTTGCATTTAACAAGATTATGTGATGGATCAGCGGGTATAAGTTCCCATGTACCAAGTTGATGAAGATGAGTTAGTTCCTTGAGCATGGCGTCTTTCCATAACTGATCAGCTAGAGCCTGAGCAACAGTAGCAAGTTCAGTGGGTTTGGTGCTGTTCGTTGTGAAGTTAGCATACTTCGGATTTGGTTTGTAAATGTTGTTGCGAGATTGAGTGGTAACCATGGAGGTGGAGGGAGCGGCAGCAGGTGGAGGTTGTGATTGAGGAGCTGGAGTAGGTGGTTCAGTCGTGGGTTCAGGTGGCGGAATGGTGGTGGATTGTGAGGGCAAAGAGACCGGTGGATCAGGTGGTGGAGTAGGTGATTCAGGAGCGGTTTGAAGTGGGGATGTAGTAGTGGGGGCAACGATAGGTATAGTAATATTGCACCAGGTGTCCATCGATGGATTGGATGGAGTGTCCTTTGTGATCGAGGAATAAGGAAACTAATTCTCAACAAACTTGACATGTCGAGAAGTAAAGATCTTTTGTGTTAAAGGATCAAGACAATAGTAGGCGCTTTGCGTTGCGGAGTATCCAACAAACAAGCATGGTTGTGACCGAGCATCAAGTTTGTGAGAGGTATAAGGCCGTAACCATGGATAACATAGGTAACCGAAGCTCCGAAGCTTGAGATAATTGGGTGGTTGCCCAAATAATGCATGGAATGCCGACCTGTTTTGGAGTGTGGGTGTGGGCATACGATTGATCAAGTATACCACAGTGGTAAAATCAAATGTCTAAAAAGTTGATGGAAGGTTAGCATGTGACAGTAGACATAGGCCAGTTTCCATAATATGTCGATGTCTCCTTTCGGCAAAACCATTGTGCTCGGGAGTGTGAGGTGGTGATGTGAGATGAGATATACTATTGACTGATAAGTAGTCGACTAAGGCTATATATTCACCACCATTATCGGAGTATAACGTTTTGATGGGAGTGTTAAAGTGTTTTTCAACCAAGGCCTTAAACCGAATGAAAACCTCTTTGGTATCTGATTTTCTCTTAAGGGGATAAAACCACACATAATGCGTAAAATGATCAACAAACACCACATAATACTTATGACCATCAATAGACAAGACAGGAGACGTCCACACATCACTATAAATAATATCAAGAGGAGCACGTGAATGTAAAGTGTTGGTATGAAGGGGTAACTTTTGACTTTTATTGCAATGACAAGAATTACAATTAAAAAAAAATTCACTTGGAATGTCTAAGTTCAACATATGCATTAAATATTTAAAAATAGCTAGAGTCGGATGGCCTAGACGATGATGCCAATCCGTTGTAGATGCCCGAACAGTGGAGTACGTAACAATGGATGAAACGGATGAGGCTAGTTGATAAACACCATCTTTAGGTTGTCCTGTTATGAGAGTAGTCCCCGTGAGCCGATCCTTCAACACATAATAATCAGAGGTGAATGAAATAAGTAAGTGATTATCTTTGCATAATTGGAAGATAGATAATAAATTACGATGCATATGAGGGACACATAGAACATTAGATAATTGAAGAGTTTTGGATGGTGTATAAAGATTGGTAGAACCAATGTGAGAGATACCTAAACCCGTACCATTACCAAGAATAATCTCATCCATCCCACTGTACGGATTGTGTAAAGCAAGGTTGGCTAAGTCATTGGTGATGTGATGCGATGCGCCAGAATCAAGAAGCCATGGAGCTGTTACGGATGGTTGTGCAAGACTTGTAGCATTAACATGTGGTGTTAGTTTCTGAAAGGTAGGGGGTGCAATCGATGGATGTTGTTTAGAAAATACGGAACACTTTTGTAAAGAGTGCCCCTTAGCGTTGCACCATTGACACCGTCCTAAAAACAGACGAGCTCCTGTAAATGCATTGTTGGGTGTAGGATTCGAAGATCCAGACGACCGAGTAGAGGTGTACACATTAGTAGATCCGGATGTGCATTTACTGTTGTAGGTATTGCGTGGAATCGGACAAGTGAAGGTATTGTTTGCAGTGACGGGAAGAGGAGAAAGAGTTGGTTGGTTTTTAATGGCAAGCTCACGATTGAGAAGTTTTTCATGTAGCTCTTCAAAGGTGATAGCTTTGTCTCGAGTATTCACCCCGTCAATAACACTTTGGTACGAATCATCGAGGCCCTCTAATACTCGATCAATAATATCCTCTTGATCCATCTTAGAACCAAGCAACGCTAAGTGATCAGTACATGTTTTGATGGAGTGCATTTACTTGGTGATAGTTTGGGTACCCTTGGTGATTTGTTTGAGCCGCATCTTGAGTTGCTTGATGTGGTCACAAGACGAACTCGCAAAAGTACTAGCGAGTGTGTCCCATATCTCCTTGGTGGTGGTGGTGGTTGAAACAAGTGGTACGATGTGCTGATCAAGGGTGCTGATTAAGGCCCCAAAAATAAGTCGATCTAGTTGTACCCACGATTGATAGGCTGGGTTTGGTGATGAACTGCCTTCAATGTCGATGTCAGTAGCTGGTGCAGGAAAGGAGCCGTCGAGAAATTTGAATAACCCATAGCCATCGAGTATGGCTTGAACTTGAAGCTTCCAGGAGGTATAGTTAACCGAAGAAAGCTTGATGATGTTGGTGAGGGTAACGAGTATGATGAGGGTTTTAGGGTCCGCATCATTGGGAATAGTATGGGAAGACATGGCGATGATGATGATAGAGCAGAAGATAGGCGACGAATAGAGGGATGGTTTAGGGTTTTCGACCGATTTCCGCTGATACCATATGGAGAGATAATAACAATCGTCAATTGTGATTTCATTCATAGATAAAGATACAATATATAGGAGAAATACACAACAACTTTCCCTAACTACATGGAGATATAAAAGGTAAAGATACAATTATAAACAACAATATATTCATCGATATCTTAATATAAACAACCTTTCAAAAATAAAAGGACGAATTACACAAGCGGCTAATTATCCCCGTAATCAAAGAAAGCTTAGATAATCCACGTACCATTCTGGAATTATTTACTTCTAATCTTTCACTACTTCACTATCTCTTCTTCTAAATAACATCCCGCCTGTACCTATCAAAACAAAACATTCAACTAACCTAAAACAATGCTTAGTGAGTACAAATGGACGTAAAAGGCAATAACATAAACATACAAGAGAATGCAATATAAAATCACATACTTAGCATACCGCATGATCATAGGGAGGTCTACAATTACGTATCTCTATCTACCATTAAATGATTGACCTCCATCAAAAGCAATTAAGTATCACATGGTTTGTGGGTGATCTCTTTCACGGATGCAATTTGATCACCCAAAACACATTCCCACCCATTTAACCAATAGTACTCACTATCACCTACAAATTAACATAACTAAACAATAACAAAAAGACTACAAACTCTACATTATTGTTAATACACCTCTGATAACAAGGTTGACTTAGACCACTTGCAATCGTTCAGTTCTTTCACTAACATTTACATTGCCACATCATCGCCACATCAGCACAAACCCTTTAACATTCCTTTAACATTCCTTTCATTAAACACTAACTATCATACACTTCATTTCAAATTTTAACCAATTTAAAATTATTATTTAAATACAATTTTAATTAATTAATACAGTAACTATATATATATACAAAAAATTTATAGTTTTAAAGTAAAATTTTATTATACAATTAATTAAAATTGGTCCATAAAATTGGCCCATCACAGTAATATCCTACAAAACTAACCAATATAAAACTCAAACTATAATAGCTCAAACTTAAATAAATAAAATATATAAGACTAGTACACAAGTAAAGTGGTATATAAGTTAGTTAATAAATTAATTAACTGAAAATCCTAACTAGTTGGTAACATAAGGTGATTCATACAACTTGTATGTACCATGCTAGACATAAACTAAGATAAATACTTGTCACTTCACTTACCTTGTATTAAAATCCAAAATTAAATAAATAAATTCAATACTAAATGGAAGATATCAATCCATCGAAAATGGAAATTGTTTGGTTACATTAATTAGAAGGTATGGGATAGGTCTCCTTAAATTGTATATCTACAAAAAAATTTCATTTCGCAATCTCTTTACTTAATCAAAAGAAAAATTTCCCAACTTGATATTCATAATACTCACTACAATTTATCATAACATTGGAGGAAGAATTAGAGACATTCAAAGAAGAAAAAAATATATTTGCGAGTCTAGATTCGGTCCTAACACAAACACGTTTTAGAGGTAACTACTAACCTACATCTTGTTATTGATGTAAATTTGTTTATTGATTTTTTTAATCAGTTTATTCATTTTGGATTGACTACATATCACATGGACGATATGAGATATGAGATGTAAAGATTTGGGTACAAAATGGAGTATTTAAAATCTATATAAAACTAGAATATTAAATTTATAATATGATTTAATTGAAAAGTGTTCGTAGTGACTCTGTTTCTTTTTTTTATTAATATGAGTACTCATAAATTACAAACTAATGGGCATTGGGTTTGTCAAAGAAGTAACAGAGAGTGAGGCGATTGAGTTAAATGGCATGTGGCCATCATCATATTTAATACACTAAATTCTCACGTATATTACTACAATGACAAATTTTAAATATGAAAATATAAGGTAAACTTGGATGGATTTATATAATTGTATAATATGGAAAAGAATTAGAAACTAATGTTTAGAGTTCATTTACGATAATGAGAATTGTTAGTCTTAAAATACTTAAGGCACTTTGAAATATGAAGTCATAATACTATATAATAATCTTACTATATTGTTAATATAAAAGTTCATGGATCTATTTAGATGACAATAAACACTTCAAAAATCATATGATAAAACTTTTTGAATAAAGGATATTACATACTCCCTACTTGAATGTATTTTGTGCTCATACGTGCGTGTACATTAGATTCGGCTCGGTGATCGCATCCTTTCGGTGGTATTTTTGTTGTCCTTAGAGTTTCATCATTCAAAAACATAAGGTACGGATATTCTAGGTGGTTTTAGGATCGCTTTGGTAAATCTTCCTCTCAAAACTTTGTTTTGAATTATGTAAATATCATGGTATGACATGCTTGTTCAAAATGTGTGTTTATTAGTCTTTGAAATGTATTATAGTTTCCTCATATATGATGTACTAACGATTTTGGATGTTTTTTGTTTGAGGAATCATAATATTTTTGGTATTTGGAAATTGTGCCAAAACGTGTCTTAAAACCTCAACCAAAACAGTCCAGAATTCAGCCCAAAATTCAGCTCAGAAACTGTCGCGAAAAGCCCTGGAAGTGTCGCTAAATAGCCTGAAAGTGTCGCGAAATACCCTGAAACTGTCGCGAAAGTGCTGTCTGGAACTGTCACGAATTCAGCTCCATAAACAGTCCCGGACAGCCCGAAAACAGCCCCGAAAAGGTTGGAAACGTCCCGATAAAGAACGTATGTGTGTGTGTGAGGAGTGGTACGGTGATTCGTATCGAGTGTCCCTCATTACACGTGACTTTACATGTCCCGTTTAGTCACGTTTAAGTTGTTAATATGTAAAGGGATAAAGTATTATGTAACATGACTCGTGACAAAAGTTAGACCGAATGGTTGTGTTGACACGTGATTTTAAAATAATACGACATATAGTGTTATATACATTTTAAGTGTTTGGTCAAGCGTAAAATATTCAAGCCAACTCGTTAAATCTTTTTAAAACATATTTTAAAGTCCGTTAGTCACTTTAAAAGTATTTGAACATTTATAATTAATGAGTCGATTAAAACGGTTTCTTAAAATATGCCTAAGAGTAACCTATCCATGGAGGTCCCGTGGGCGCATTATTGTGACACCGATAATGTGGCATCAATCGTAGCGGTGTATTTGTTTATATCTACGACGTCTCTTTTTGATTACCCGGTAGTTGGTACGAGCTCTTTATTATTATATTTTGATAGGAGGCGTATGGATCGTTCCTAGGATTTTGTTTTGACGGTGTACGTTCATCGTAGTGTCATACGAAACGTCACCGATATGGATGATTAGTGGAGTAGCTACCCTATGACTTCATTTTGATACTTTGTTACATATTTGTTTTGACTCTTAGTGCATTATTTTATGAAATTTGCAGCATGATATACGGTATTGTGGATCTATACATATTCGCACTTTGTTTTTCAACTAAGTTATTTTGAAAATAAGTTCATTTTGAAATTAAATTTTGCATGTCATACTATACTCAGTTATTTGTTATATCCGTTCACTGGGCTTTGGCTCAGTCGTATTCTTTGTTTTCCTTTTTATACGACAGGTAATCAAGGGGGCATTGGGAACGAGGGAAGAGTGTAGAGTGGAATGAACTTAGTACCTTGCCTTAGAGATTTCCTTCAAGATTTAGTAGTTTATTTTGGTTTAGTAATACTTTTGAATAAGGTTGTCAACGTTGGTTTTGACTATGTTTTGAATTCGAATAAGAATAACGCTCATTTATCTATTAAGTTACCTTTATTTGTAAGTATTAGAATTCATAAGATTAGGGTCTTTACAGATGGTATCAGAGCTTAGGTTCTTTACAGTAGAAACTTTAGTCCTAAGTTATGACATGTGAGATTTGGGTAGACTTTTGGGTTAGGATTTCCTTCCGCTTCAACATGCTTGTTCCACTTTGAATATTCTTTTTTGATTCTTCGTACTAATTGTAACCGTTATGTCCTCGTCTCGTTTAATAGATGGCACCGAAAAAAGGGAATGTCTGAGGAGGAGGTAGATAATAGGATTAACCAAACTATCACGAATTTGTTACCTAACATTATAGCTCAAGCTATTGACGCTATGCGTAATCAAGGTGGCGAGACCTTTAAGCATGAAGACGAGGATGAGTATGTGGAGAAGAAAGCTGTAACGGGGAATGCTATTCATGTTTGGCTAGGACGATTTCAAAAACAGCGTCGTTTGTCATTCATTACTGCTAGTACTCCTGTTGAAGCTGAGAATTGGATCACTCACATTGAGAAGATTTACCGAGTGCTTGGTTGTGAAGAGAGATTTTGGGTTCCATTGGCTGTTTATAAACTAGAGGGGGATGCTCAGCATTGGTGGATCGCTTTGAGACAAGTGAAAGGGGGTATTGATTTTGAGGATTCATTAGATTAGGTTGATTTCAAGGAGTTGTTTTTCCGTCAGTACTTTTCTGAGGCGGAGAAAGAGGCTGTGATTCGGGAGTATGCGAATATTAAGCAAGGGAGTAATGAGTCTATTAATGATTTCACTGAGGTGTTTTTGAGGCTTGTGGGTTTGATTGGGGCTGCTGCTGGGTCTGTTGAGGACCAAGCCCATAAGTACAAATGGGCTGTTCATGGGCGCTACCGCTCCAAAATGATTAATCTGAAATGTTTCGATGTCGCTGAGGCAGCCAATTATGCTCGGAATTTGGAGATGGAGCGAGCCGAGTATTTGGCTACCAAAAATGACGATGGTAAAAATAAGAGGGTTAAGATTGCACAACAGTTACGATATGTGCCTCCACTGACTAATAAATATGGTCAGCAATTTGGGAACTAAGGGTATCGTGGTAATAATTGGAATAATAGAGGAAATCAGCTAAGGATTGACAACGGGTCAAATAATAATAATCGTGGTCAATTACAAGTGTACTGTCCCCAAGGGCAACAAAGGGGTAATGGAAATGGTGGTGTTAATGCCAATGCACCTTGTGGGACTTGTGGAAAGAATCATCCGGGAAGAGTTTGTTATCGTAGTGTGGGTTCATGTTTTGCTTGTGGAGAGGTTGGTCACTTAGCTAAGGATTGCAAGAATCCTAGACCTGGGTTTGTTTCGAGGGTTCCTCCGCCAGCACCTGGTGGACGCGTCTTTGCCATGACTGCTGCTCAGGCTGGTGACACGACAGGTATATTTTGATCCCTATTCATTTTAAAAATATTTTCTTTGAGTTATTTGTTCATTCGTTTTTGATATTATTAGGTACTATTACTGGTCATGTATTTGTACACCATCGTGCCCTCTTTGTTCTGTTTGATTCTAGCTCTACGCACTCGATTGTATCTGTTAAGAGCTCGAAATATTTGAAAGTGTCTCCAACTTGGTTGTCTACTCCGTTTACGATCTCTACCCCAATGGGTAGTATTGAACTTATAAATCGTGTTTTTCGAAACTGTTGTTTGGAATTTAATGACTGCATGCTTCCCGCAAATCTCTTTCCTATGACCATGCATGACTTCGACATTATTCTTGGCATGGATTGGTTATCTCACCATCACGCGAATATCGATTGTTATTCTAAGAGGATTTTGTTTGGAAATCATTCTATACCCGATTGTGTCTTTAATGGTGATCTTCCTGTAAAATCTATTAAGGTTGTCTCAGCGCTTAAGGCGCAAAAGGTCATTTCACATGATTGTGTTGGTTATTTAGCTTCAATTCAGAATTTGTCTATCGAGAGTCCTT
This sequence comes from Rutidosis leptorrhynchoides, assembly GCF_046630445.1. Taxonomy (NCBI): domain Eukaryota; kingdom Viridiplantae; phylum Streptophyta; class Magnoliopsida; order Asterales; family Asteraceae; genus Rutidosis; species Rutidosis leptorrhynchoides. The sequence continues at coordinate 591,451,265 of NC_092335.1, read as the reverse complement.
CACTTGAAAATATTGATGTTGTTCGAGAGTTTCCCGATGTATTTCCTGACGAATTGCAAGGTTTGCCTCCAGTTCGTGAAGTTGAATTTTCGATTGATTTGATTCCTCGTTCTCAATCGATATCAAAAGCTCCTTATCGTATGGCACCACTCGAGTTGCAAGAACTCAAGGAGCAATTGCAAGAATTGATAGATTGTGGTTTTATTCGGCCAAGCGTGTCACCTTGAGGTGCGCCGGTTTTTTTTGTCAAGAAGAAGGATGGTAGCATGAGACTTTGCATTGATTATCGCGAGTTAAATCGTATTACCATCCGAAATCATTATCCGCTACCGCGTATTTATGATTTGTTTGATCAACTTCAAGGTTCGAAGTATTTTTCTAAAATTGATCTTAGGTCTGGATATCATCAGCTCCGTGTTAAAGAAGAATATATCCCTAAGAATGCTTTCCGCACTCGTTATGGGCACTATGAGTTTTTAGTGATGCCGTTTGGATTAACTAATGCTCCTGCAGTTTTCATTGATGATATCTTGGTATTCTCAAAGAGTAAAGAAGAGCATGAGAATCATCTTCGTGTTTGAAGGTATTTTATATGCCCGAGAGACATATTAAATTAACGTGGCCACTATGTTATGATCCAAGTCGGGTCATATCCAATAACAAGCTTACCAACACTTTATATGTATTTATTTTAACGGTTGGATTGTTAAATAAATACGCGACACTTGAACTTTAGAAAATCGGTTTTCTAAATTATAATCACTTGAGAAAAATTATTTGGATAATTTATATATGATGTGGATTTAATTATTTATAGGTTTAAATAATTATGTTGTGTTATATTTTATAAAATGGTTTATAAAATTATTACAAGTAACAAATACATGTTTATTTTATACAAGTTTTATAAAATTATTACAAGTTTTATAAAAGAAAATCTTGTTATAAAATATAAAGATGATGGGCAGTTTTTGGGACTCCTAGGACTCCCATGCTTGCTTTGTTTTGTTACTTTTAAGACTTCACAAGTCCTAAAGTGCATGTGCAACTCTTGCACCAAGGTTTGAAGGATTCTCTCAAGTGTAACTACAACTTTAAGCTTGAAAAAAAAAACTGCATAACCAGTTCCTGCTGTAGCTGCTGGTCGTGACCTTTATTGAACTCAAAAGGAGTTCTAAAATTGTTTTTCAGGCTCATATCAAGTGTCAAATAAAATCCTAACTAAAGGAAAAGGTGTTGGGGTTATTGCTTGGGGTATTATTTGCTTGAGGCTTCAAGTTAGAGGCTCCATTCTTCATCATCTTGCTCACTTGAAAACAACCCTCAACTAGCTTGAGGAGGTATTTAATTTCTTACTTCCTTGTTCTTATATGTAAGCATATTATCTAGACTTGATATTAACATGGAATTTAACAAAATGGCTTAACAAATATACTTGTTCTATTAATGCTTCCGCTTGCTTTAACTATCTTAAAATTGGTATTATGATTGTGTAAACTACATGAACATGTCACTTGTTAAATGTTAAATTCCATCAATGGTATCTAGAGCCGAGGTCTATGAAATATGCTTCTTATATATGGTCTTTAAAACCCACTAACTTCGCATTTTATTAATATGCATGAAAGTAGAATGCAAAATTGATGGATTTGAGGTGGGTACATAATTTAGGCCGAATTATGGGGGTTCCAAAAATGTTTTTGGGTTGCCATTTGGTTCATATTGTTGTATGTTAATGTTCACAATCATAGCCAAGACCTTGTGTTTGAATGGTTGCATGCATGGTTGATTTATTATTCATTCATTTGGTTTGTAATAATATTTATTCAATTGGTTTGTAATAATATTATTTTGGTTATGTAATTTATTTTATATTTGGTATGTAAAATAGATTAGGTTGTATTTCATTTCTAGACAAAATGTATTAGGATATATTTTGTAACAAGATGAAGATACAAGAAGAAAAGGAAGAACACAAGAAGATTGTACTTGGATGCAAGATTAAGTGGGAGATTTTGAAATCTCCTACTTTGTGTTATAACCCATTGACCGGTGGCATTTTGTTTTCGGCTAAACAAAATGCCTACCAAAAGGCTTGATTGTGAACATATCATTTTGCATGCATGGTTGTTTGTTTGATTATAGATTGTATGTTTGGTTGCTACAAATTAATCACACAAGTTAACAACAAACAAACTAAAAATTTAATTGGTTAAATTAGACGTTATTAACAACATGCAAAACAACAATTTAAATGGTTAAATTGAAATGGCAAAAGGACATTAATAAATGGTTATTAAGAACACTAAAAGGATCACATATATAAAATGGTTTATATCAAGTAATTGGCTTAATTACAAGACATGAAAATGGTTTTTCATAAGTACCATACACTAAATGCATGTTGGTGTATGGCATAGAAGTTTTCTCAAACTAGAATTAATGAAAACTCAAAATCCCTTATTAACAAGGCAAACAAGTTAAACGCCATCCTTTTATGTGACACTTAAAAATATTAGGGAACTCATAATGGGATAAAGGTCACCTAACCGTTATGAGCAAACTAATATGATTAGGGTGAATTTTGCACACTTGTGGGATAAAGGTCACCTAACCACTTGTATGTTAAATTTACACGTTTACACAAGTAGGACGACTTGATTTGGGAATCATGAATTTAGGGTCACCGAAGCATGAGGAACAAATAGGCGTTAATGGGATAAATGTGCCATGCAAAAGGATTGCATGATCCCATAACTTAGAAGTTGCAAAAGGATTGCAATTGTCATATAATGACTACCTAGCTAAATCAAATGACGGGATAAAGGTCACCTAATCGAAATTTGGTTTACCGTTGGATTCTAAAATTTAATAAATATCAATTGGATTTAAAGGGTATTGATTGTTAAATTAATATAGATACTTAAATAACCTTGTTAAATTTTGTAGATGGCCACCAATAACAACAACATTCCAAACGCACCAATCAACTTTAACAACCTATCGTTGAGGTCTATCCTCGAAAAGGAAAAACTCAACCATACAAACTTCATGGATTAGTTTCGCAATCTAAGAATTGTCCTCAAACTAGAAGACAGGGCGTATATGTTGGAAGACCCCATTCCCGATCAACCGGACGAGGATGATACGGAAGGCTTGGCTTATTGAGAGAAATATTTCACCGATTCGGTGCAAGTTTCTTGCCTCATGCTTGGGACTATGATACCAGAACTCCAAAAGGATTTCGAGCATCATAGTACATATGACATGATCACACAGTTGAAGGAGATGTTCCTTCAACAAGCTCGTGTCGAGAGCTTTGAAACGGTCCGAGCGCTTCATGCATGTCGGATGGACGACTCCCAATACGTTTCATCTTATGTCCTTAAGATGAAAAGCCTAATTGATCGAGCGAACCATCTAAACTGCAACGTGTCTAATGAATTAGCCACGGACCTTATCCTTAATTCCTTGTCAAAGAGGTTTGACACATTTGTAATGAATTACAACATGAATGGATAGGATAAGAGCAGTGGCGAATTACATGCCATGCTTAAGACGGCCGAAGCGAGCATGGGTAAAAGGGCTTCACCCATGTTTATGATCAATGAAGGTGGGTCCAAAAACAATAACACTTCTAAGCCAAAGGTGGCTAAGAAGAAAGGACCCGCCTACCAAGGCAAGGGCAAGGGAAAGGGGAAGATGGTTACCCCAACCAACAACAACAAGAAGCAAAAACCCCAAGAAAGATCCGTGCTTTGGTTGCGGTGAGATGGGTCACTGGAAACGCAACTGCCCGGTCTACCTGAAGGAGTTGAAAGAGAAGAGGGATCCAGGGCAAACCTCAGGTAATGTATATATGGTATACATTGAGCTTAGTATTACTTCTTCTAATACATGGGTATTAGACACGGGATGTGGAACTCACATTTGAAATTCTATGCAGGGGTTCAAAAGAAGTAAACAAGAAGAGGGAACATCAAGTCTCTACATGGGAAATGGAGCTAAGGTGCACGTAGTAGCTCAAGGAGACTTTATTTTAAAGCTTCCAAGTGGTTTGGAGCTTATTTTGAAAAATGTTTTGTATGCACCCGATTTATCTCGAAACATTATTTATGTATCCCGTTTGAAACAATGTGGTTTTAATCTTAATTTCATTAATGATGATATCCATGTTTCTTTAGATAATGTGTTCTATTTTAAGGCATCGCCTTTGAATGGTATTTGTGAATTGGTTCATGATGACACATCATACAATAGCTCAATATACAATGCAAACACCAAGAAACTCAAAAGGGATTTGAGTGATTCCTACTTATGGCATTGTCGTCTTGGTCACATAAACAAGAATCGAATGCATAGACTTCAAAAGGATGGACTTTTGAAATCAAATGAACTAGACTCATTTGACGTATGTGAATCTTGTTTACAAGGCAAAATGACTAAAGCACCTTTCAAAGGGACCTATGAAAGGGCTAAGGACTTATTAGGATTAATACATTCGAATGTATGTGGACCCTTTAAGCCCATAACTAGGAATGGTGAAAGATACTTCGTTACTTTCATTGATGACTTTAGTCGTTTCGGATATGTCTACTTATTAAGACACAAGGACGAAACTTTTGAAGCATTCAAGGAATATCAAAACGAAGTACAAAATCAACTCAATAAGACAATCAAGGTACTTCGTACCAATAGAGGAGGTGAATACCTAAGCGATGCTTTCCAAGATCATCTTAAAAGTTGTGGGATTATCTTGCAACTCACTCCTCCTGGAACACCCCAACTTAATGGAGTTTTCGAAAGGAGGAACCAAACCCTAATGGATATGGTTCGATTAATGATGGCTAGAAACTCGTTACCTCTATCATTTTGGGGTTATTGCCTATGCTTCGCAGCTTGTATTTTATATATGGCCCCAACCAAGAAAGTGGAATGAACTCCTCATGAGATGTGGTTTGGAAAACCTCCATCTCTATCATACTTAAAGGTATGGGGATGTGAAGCATATCCTAAGGGTTACGTCCTTAATAAGTTGAATGCTCGGTCCACGAAGTGTATCTTCATAGGATATCCCAAGGATGATATGGGATATTATTTCTATGATCCATCCGAGTAGAATGTATTTGTTGCTCAAAAGGCCGAATTCCTTGAAACTAAGTTCCTAATGGAAGGAAATAATGAAAGGAAGATAGATCTTGAAGAGGTTCAAGATCAAGTAGATGATACACAATTGGTTGACACTAGCACTCAACATGAAAATGTTGAGAGTGATCAAATGGATGATCAAAATACACAAGACGTTCGCAGATCTGGTAGGATTAGTAATCCTCCTGAGAGATATGGGTTTCTCATGGATGGTTGCTATGTGGTTGATTTGGATGAACCAACAAACTACCAAGACGCTTTATCAAGGATTGATAAGAATAAATGGCTGGAAGCCATGAACGCTGAGATGCAATCCATATATGACAACCAAGTTTGGGAACTTGTTGAACAACCTACTGGCTCAAGGCTAGTTGATTGCAAATGGATTTTCAAGATGAAAACCGACATACATGGAAACTTGGATACATATAAAGCTAGACTTGTAGCAAAAGGTTTCACTCAAACTCAAGGGGTTGACTATGATGAAACTTTTTCGCCTGAGGCAATGCTAAAGTCTATTAGGATATTACTTGCCATTGCCGCCCATTATGATTATGAAATATGGCAAATGGATGTCAAGATCGCTTTCCTAAATGGACATCTTGAGGAAGATGTCTATATGGTTCAGCCTGAAGGTTTTGTTGATCCGGAATATCCTAAAAAGGTATGCAAGTTAAAGAAGTCAATCTACGGATTCAAACATGCATCTAGAATGTGGAATCATTGTTTTAATGAGGAGGCCAAGAAATTTGGCTTCATTAAAAATGGTGATGAAGCTTGTGTATACAAGAAGGCTAGTGGGAGCACTATCATGTTCCTTGTATTATATGTGGATGATATATTATTATTTGGGAAAGATATCCCGGCAATGCAAGGTGTTAAAACTTGGCTAAGTAAATGCTTCTCCATTAAGGATCTTGGAGAAGCACAATACGTTTTGGGGATTGGGATCTACAGGGATCGATCCAAGAAACTGATAGGTTTAAATCAAAGTGCATACATTGAAAAGATCTTGAAAAGGTTCAAGATGGAGAACTCTAAGAAAGGTTTGGTACCTATTTAAAAAGGAACGCTTCTCAGTTCATCTCAGTGCCCTGCCATGAAAGATGAACAAGAGAAAATGAAGAAAGTCCCATATGCATCTGCCATTGGGTCAATCATGTATGCAATGATATGCACTAGACAGGATGTGTCATGCGCTCTTAGCCTGACAAGTAGATACCAGAATAACCCAGGGAACAGCCATTGGATTGCTGTCAAAAGTATATTGAAATACCTTAGGAGGACTAAGGATATGTTTCTAATATATGGGTCTGGTGAGGAGGAACTCGCTGTAAAAGGTTACGTGGATACGAGTTTCCAAACTGATCGAGATGATTCTCGATCACAATCTGGTTATGTCTTCACGTTAAATGGAGGTGCGGTCTCTTGGAAGAGTTCAAAACAGGATGTTGTTGCTTTATCCACTACAGAGTCGGAGTACATAGCCACCTCATTGGCAGCTCAGGAAGCTACATGGGTGAAGAAATTCATCAACGACTTAGGAGTAGTCCCTTCCATTCAGGACCCTCTTGAGATCTTTTGTGACAACGAGGGTGCGATTGTTCAAATCAAGGAACCTCGTGCTCACCAAAAGACCCGTCACATTGAGCAGAGATTCAACTACATAAGGGATGAAGTTGAAAAGGGAAAGATATGTATTCGCAAAGTTCACACAGATCTTAATATAGCGGATCCTCTCACGAAGCTCTTACATGGAGCAAAACACGCAGGACATGTTTGTGCATTAGGGCTTCGATATTCTAGTGATTGGTCATGATCTGTTTTAAGTATTGTAATGGAACGAAATTTTTCAAACTCATTAATATAATTATGGTATTAATTTATTTTGAGTTATGTTCCTATTTTGCATATTTTATCCATGAATAAGTAATTATTCTAAATTCCGTAGTCGATCACATTTATGGGAACAAGTGTGAGGTTTAGGCTATTATGAACTTGGATTGGTATACATTCATGGGATGAATGTGGGGCAAGGTTGCAACCAAGGTTCATAGATATTTGTGGGATACAAATATTAGAAGACCCGCCCTTAAGATTTAATAAATAGAGCCTTTGTGGTTGATCACATGTAATCTTGAGTAAAGGCAAATATCATTGTATCCTCTGACCTGAGATACATATTGGGTTCGGATATTCACTAAGCATTGTGCCTTGATTATTTCCTTCGATATTCTGAAATATGGTAGTTCATAAGGAAGAGCTCAGGTATGATACAAAGTATATATCTAGGACGTATGTAGTCAAGATGGAATTTATCCCTCTTGTTCGTTGAGAGTCAGATGTCTAAGGCCTGATAAAGTTAAATCTATAAGAGAGTGATCACTCTGTATCTCTTGGATTTAACATGACATCTAGGATGAAAGGATTAATGAAAGATTCACCTATTCATATTTGAGATGGGAACTTGAAAGGGATGATGTTATTGAATGGCAAAATTCATAACATATTGGGGTTGATGGACAGTCGTTAGGTGGTATCCATCACTTGCATTAATTTTTTATGTTTCTAGTGCAAGTGAGAGATTGAAGGTATTTCGAATGTCCGAGAGACATATTAAATTAACGTGGCCACTATGTTATGATCCAAGTCGGGTCATACGCAATAACAAGCTTACCAATACTTTATATGTATTTATTTTAACGGTTGGATTGTTAAATAAATACGCGACACTTGAACTTTAGAAAATCGGTTTTCTAAATTATAATCACTTGAGATAAATTATTTGGATAATTTATATATGATGTGGATTTAATTATTTATAGGTTTAAATAATTATGTTGTGTTATATTTTATAAAATGGTTTATAAAATTATTGCAAGTAACAAATACATGTTTATTTTATACAAGTTTTATAAAATTATTACAAGTTTTATAAAAGAAAATCTTGTTATAAAATATAAAGATGATGGGCAGTTTTTGGGACTCCTAGGACTCCCATGCTTGCTTTGTTTTGTTACTTTTAAGACTTCACAAGTCCTTAAGTGCATGTGCAACTCTTGGACCAAGGTTTGAAGGATTCTCTCAAGTGTAACTACAACTTTAAGCTTGAAAAAAAACTGCATAACCAGTTCCTGCTGTAGCTGCTGGCCGTGACCTTTATTGAACTCAAAGGGAGTTCTAAAATTGTTTTTCAAGCTCATATCAAGTGTCAAATAAAATCCTAACTAAAGGCAAAGGTGTTGGGATTATTGCTTGGGGTATTATTTGCTTGAGGCTTCAAGTTAGAGGCTCCATTCTTCATCATCTTCATCATCATCTTGCTCACTTGAAAACAACCCTCAACTAGCTTGAGGAGGTATTTAATTTCTTACTTCCTTGTTCCTATATGTAAGCATATTATCTAGACTTGATATTAACATGGAATTTAACAAAATGGCTTAACAAATATACTTGTTCTATTAATGCTTCCGCTTCCTTTAACTATCTTAAAATTGGTTTTATGATTGTGTAAACTACATGAACAAGTCACTTGTTAAATGTTAAATCCCATCAGTGTTGTACTTGAAACCCTCCGAAGTAAGAGATTGTTTGCAAAGTTCTCTAAATGTGAATTCTGGTTGCAACAGGTTGCCTTTTTGAGTCATGTTGTATCGGCTGAGGGTATAATGATGGATCCAGTGAAAACTGAGGCTATTACAAATTGGTCAAGACCTACTTCTGTTGTCGAGGTTTGAAGTTTTCTTGGATTATTTGGTTATTATCGAAGATTTGTTGAAGGTTTTTCAACGATTTCTTTGCTGCTTACCAAGTTGTTAAGGAAAGGGGGAAAATTTGTGTGGACCGTGGAACGACAAAAGAGTTTCGATGAGTTAAAGAAAATACTTGTATCAGCTCCTATTCTTGCATGCCGTCAGGAAGTGAGGGTTTTCAAATCTATAGTGATGCTTCTAAGCATGGTTTGGGTTGTGTTTTGATGCAACATGGTAAGGTGATTGCTTATGCCTCGAGGCAGTTGAAACCCTATGAGGTTAATTACCCTACTCATGATTTGGAGCTAGCTGCTATGATTTTTGCATTGAAAATATGGAGGCATTATCTTTACGGAGAAACTTGTGATATTTTCATCGATCACAAGAGTCTCAAATACATATTCATGCAGAAAGAGCTAAATATGAGACAGCGAAGGTGACTTGAGCTATTAAAGGATTATGATGCAAACATTCAATACCATCCGGGTAAAGCGAATGTGTTAGCCGACCTTTGAGTAGAAAGACCTTTGGTAGTATCTCATGTTTGGTTACTCACATTCGAGATTTCGAAAGACTTGATATGGGATTGATTAAAAGAGGAGCATCGGGGATGTTAGCAAATCTAAAATTCGAGTCTGATTTAATTACTAGAATAAAAGAGGCTCAATTGGATAATGGGGATTTGTGGACGGTGTTTCAAAATTTGGAAGAGGGTAAAGTGAAAGAGTTTAGAGAAGATGATGATGGGGTTATTTGGTGTGGGAATCGATTGTGTGTTCCTAATGATGATGCTATTCATGAGGCTCTATTGTCTGAGGCTCACAGCTCACCTTTTTCTGTACATCTTGGTTCAACCAAAATGTATCAGGATTTAAAGCGGCACTTTTGGTGGAGTGGCATGAAGAAAGACTTTGCTAGATACGTTGGGAAGTGCCTTACTTGTCAACAAGTAAAGATCGAGCATAAACGTGCTAGTGGTTTGTTGTAGCCGTTGGACATTCCCGTGTAGAAGTGGGATAATATGTCAATGGATTTCGTATGTAGTTTACCGAAGATTGTGAAAAGGCACGATGCTATTTGGGTGGTGATTGATAGATTAACCAAATCGGCAGATTTCTTGCCTATTCGTATGGATTATTCGGTAAGTAAGCTATCCGAGCTTTTTCAGCAGGAAATTGTGAGATTACACGGGGTTCCTTCGTCTATCGTATCCGATCGTGATCCTCAGTTTACATCTAGATTTTAGAAGGGGTTACATAAAGCTTGGGGTACGCGATTGAAGCTTAGTACTGCTTTTCATCCACAAACTGATGGACAGTCTGTGCGTACGATACAGATCTTGGAAGATTTGCTTCGAGAGTGTGCCCTAGATTGGAAAGGAAATTGGGATGAGTACTTATGTTGGTGGAGTTTGCCTATAATAATAGTTGGCACACTAGTATCCGTATGGCGCCATTTGAGATGCACTATGGTCGAAAGTGTGAAACGCCAGTTTGTTGGAATGAAACGGGTGAAAAATTGATTGAAGGACCTGAGTTGGTTAGAGTGACTAATGAAAAGGTCGCTATAGCTACAAATCGACTGAAGGAAGCCCAATCGATACAGAAAGGGTATGCTGATAAACATCGACGTCCGTCAGAGTTTGTGGTGGGGGATAAAGTGTTTTTAAAGATGTCACCATGGAGAGGTATAGGACGTTTTGGTTTGAAAGGAAATCTTAGTCCTCGATATATTGGACCGTTTGAGATATTGGATCGAATTGGTGAAGTATCTTATCGTTTAGCAGTACCGCCACAGTTATCTCATGTTCATGACATATTTCACGTATCTCAGTTGCAGGGTTACAACTATCATCCATTGCACGTGGTGCAGTATCCTTTTTCTGAAATTCGAGCCGATCTTTCTTATGTTGAGGAGCCCGAGGCTATTATAAAGCGCGAGGAGCGAGTAACTCGTAAAAGCTCCACCCCTTTTGTTAAAGTTCAATGAAAGAATCATTCTGCTAGCGAGGCCACCTGGGAACTCGAGGAAACCATGCGGGCCAAGCACCCTCATTTGTTTGCTAATTGGTGCGTTTCGATTCTATAACATCTTTCAATTTCGAGGACGGAATTTTTTTTAGTAGGTGGAGTTGTAATATCCTACAAAACTAACCAATATAAAACTCAAACTATAATAACTCAAACTTAAATAAATAAAATATATAAGACTAGTACACAAGTAAAGTGGTATATAAGTTAGTTAATAAATTAATTAACTGAAAATCCTAACTAGTTGGTAACGTCAGGTGATTCATACAACTTGTATGTACCATGCTAGACATAAACTAATATAAATACTTGTCACTTCACTTACCTTGTATTAAAATCCAAAACTTAATTAATAAATTCAATACTAAATGGAAGATATCAATCCATCGGAAATGGAAATTGTTTGGTCACATTAATTAGAAGGTATGGGATAGTTCTCCTTAAATTGTATATCTACAAGAATTTTTCATTTAGCAATCTCTTTACTTAATCTTAATCAAAAGAAAATTTTCCCAACTTGATATTCATAATACTCACTACAATTTATCATAACATTGGAGGAAGAATTAGAGACATTCAAAGAAGAAAACAATATATTTGCGAGTCTAGATTCGGTCCTAACACGAACACATTTTAGAGGTAACTACTAACCTACATCTTGTTATTGATGTAAATTTGTTTATTGATTTTTTAAATCAGTTTATTAATTTTGGATTGACTACATATCACATGGATGATATGAGATATGAGATGTAAAGATTTGGGTACAAAATGGAGTATTTAAAATCTATATGAAACTAGAATATTAAATTTATAATATGATTGAATTGAAAAGTGTTGGTAGTGAGTCTGTTTCTTTTTTTTATTATTATTATTAATATGAGTACTCGTAAATTACAAACTAATGGGCATTGGGTTTGTCAAAGAAGTAACAGAGAGTGAGGTGATTGAGTTAAATGGCATGTGGCCATCATCATATTTAACACACTAAATTCTCACGTATGTTACTACAATGACAAATTTTAAATATGAAAATATAAGGTAAACTTGGATGGATATATATAATTGTATAATATGGAAAAGAATTAGAAACTAATGTTTAGAGTTTATTTACGATAATTCGAATTGTTAGTCTTAAAATACTTAAGGCACTTTGAAATATGAAGTCATAATACTATATAATAATCTTACTATATTGTTAACATAAAAGTTCATGGATCTATTTGGATGACAATAAACACTTAAAAATCATATGATAACACTTTTTGAATAAAGGATATTACATACTCCCTACTTGAATGTATTTTGTGCTCATACTTGCGTGTACATTAGATTCGACTCGGTGATCGCATCCTTTCGGTGGTATTTTTGTTGTCCTTGGAGTTTCATCATTCAACAACATAAGGTACGGATATTCTAGGTGGTTTTAGGATCGCTTCGGTAAATCTTCCTATCAAAACTTTGTTTCGAATTGTGTAAATATCATGGTATGACATGCTTGTTCAAAATGTGTGTTTATTAGTCTTTGAGATGTATTATAGTTTCCTCATGTATGATGTACTAACGATTTTGGATGTTTGTTATTTAAGGAATCATAATACTTTTAATATTTGGAAATTGTATCAAAACCGTGTCTTAAAACCTCAACCAAAACAGTCCAGAATTCAGCCCAAAATTTAGCTCAGAAACTGTCGCGAAAAGCCCTGGAAGTGTCGCTAAATAGCCTGAAAGTGTCGCGAAACACCCTGAAACTGTCGCGAAAGTGCTTTCTGGAAACTTTCACGAATTCAGCTCCATAAACAGTCCGGGACAGCCCAAAAACAACCCCGAAAAAGTTGGAAACGTCCCGGTAAAGAACGTGTGTGTGTGACGAGTGGTACGATGATTCGTATCGAGCGTCCCTCATTCCACGTGGCTTTACATGTCCCGTTTAGTCCCGTTTAAGTTGTTAATACGTAAAGGGATAAAGTATTATGTAACATGACTCGTGACAAAAGTTAGACCGAATGGTTGGGTTGACACCTGATTTTAAAATAATACGGCATACAGTGTTATATACATTTTAAGTGTTTGGTCAAGCGTAAAATATTTAAGCCAACTCGTTAATTCTTTTTAAAACATATTTTAAAGTCCGTTAGTCACTTTAAAAGTATTTGAACATTTATAATTAATGATTCGATTAAAATGGTTTCTTAAAATATGCCTAAGAGTAACCTATCCATGGAGGTCCCGTGGGTGCATTATTGTGACACTGATAATGTGGCATCGATCGTAGCGGTGTATTTGTTTATATCTACGGCGTCTCCTTTTGATTACCCGGTAGTTGGTACGAGCTCTTTATTATTATATTTTGATAGGAAGCGTATGGATCGATCCTAGGATTTTGTTTTGACGGTGTACGTTCATCGTAGTGTCATACGAAATGTCACCGATATGGATGATTAGTGGAGTAGCTACCCTATGATTTCGTTTTGATACTTTGTTACATATTTGTTTTGACTCTTAGTGCATTATTTTATGAAATTTGCAGCATGATATATGATATTGTGGATCTATACATATTCGCACTTTGTTTTGCAACTAAGTTATTTTGAAAATAAGTTCGTTTTGAAATTAAATTTTGCATGTCATACTATACTCCGTTATTTGTTATATTCGTTTACTGGCTTTGGTTCAGTCGTATTCTTTGTTTTCCTTCTTATACGACAGGTAATCAAGGGGGCATTGGGAACGAGGGAAGAGTGTAGAGTGGAGTGAACTTAGCACCTTGCCTTAGAGATATCCTTTAAGATTTAGTAGTTTAGTTTGGTTTAGTAATACTTTTGAATAAGGTTGTCAACGTTGGTATTGACTATGGTTTGAATTCGAATAAGAATAACGCTCATTTATCTATTAAGTTACCTTTATTTATAAGTATTGGAATTTGTAAGATTAGGGTCTTTACAATCACATTTACGGAGTAATATAAATACATGAAATTGGGCCTACATAAATACAAATACATAAAATTGGTCCATGAAAAACCTTCTTCTCCAAAGAAAAATAGCGGTCGCCATTAATCTTCTTCTGCTTCAGAAAAAATTACGACAAAAAAATACAGAACCAACGACAAAATCTCAAGAATTAACAATGGGTAAGCTTATTGATTTACAATATCATTATATATTTGAAAACCAGAGAAATTAGATGAGTAAGAATATTAGATAAATAAAAAAAATGATAAATAAAAGAAAATAAACAAGTAGAGCCCGCTGAAACTCGTTATCCTTCCGTTGCAGGTGTCACTGGCGAGGGAGATGGCGGGTTGCTGGTGATGGTGGTGACCCGCTGGCGGTTGCTAGCGGGGTGGGTGGCGGAACCATTGCAAATGACCTTAGGATTCTCATAATATTTAGTCTAACTTACAAGTTAGATTTCTATCTTTCAAAACACCAACTCATCACTTTCACTAAATCAAGTGAACTAAGTTTCACTCCCATTTCTTTCAATTCATTTATGAATAACTGAGTTTTCATAAATAAATTCATTTTTACACAATTTAGACTTCTCATAGTCGTTCTTGGCTCAATCTCAACTTAAGTTTTGCTATCTTTAATAGGTTGAAGCTTATTGTTTTGTTCGGCGCTTCTTAGTGTCTATCTAATGAAATGGTTGTGGCAATGAAGAGCTGAGTTTGACAGATGAGTAACAGTCATATCTACGGTTGGTTGTCGCAATGACTGTTGGCAATATTCTAAATGAAACAGCCATTTGTGCAACGGTTCTTCTCTTTTAAGTGTGTTGGACTTTTGCGGATTTAGTGTTTCCTGCACAAAGTGTACAATAGCCTAGTAAAATATGTTAGGCTTAAAGTGTTTGAATTATCTTGGCCTTAGCTTTATGAAAATGACTTGTCACAAATACTTTAGGCAACTCTTTCTTTCTTGGCATTCCATCATGAATCCCATTTAAGCTAAGTGCAGATTTGGAACAATACCAATCTATAATTCAAACCTTGGTGAATTATATAGTCGTTTGGATATAGGTTGACAAAGCAACTTTTTCTTTAATTATAAACCTGATATTACCACCGAACGGTTATGAGTTTTGAATACTTGACCTTAAGCCTAAGCACCCACTTTTTAACGACCCGTTCATATCAATTATAAACGATTCATCTCAATTGATTTCATTGCGAGGTATTGACCTTTATATGATACGTTTTACAAACATTGCATTCGTTTAAAGACAACTCATTTCAAAATATAACCTTTCGATATAAATGATATATGATTCTCCTAATATGAATGACTAATCTTTTATAACAGTCTTTTTGAACTCAATGACTTGAATGCAACGTCTTTTAAAATATGCCATGAATGACTCCAAATAATATCTCTAAAATGAGCGAATGCACATCGAAAGATTTCCTTAATACCTGAGAATAAACATGCTTTAAAGTGTCAACCAAAAGGTTGGTGAGTTCATTAGTTTATCATAATCAATCATTTCTATGACAACCCGGAAATTTCCGACTAAATTTAAACCTAACTTTTATATGATTCCGACGATTCACGAACCATTTTTTGTAAATAATTATGTATTAATTGTTATATTAATATTATTATTATTATTATTTATCATCGTTCACAAGTATAATTACTCTCAATATTATTAATATTATTATTACTAATAATTATTACCATCATTTACATTATTAGTATTGTCACTTTTACTAAAAGTGATAAGATTATTAGTAATATCATTAACATAATATATATCATTAACATTATTATTATTAGTATTATCATTACTAATATTATTATTAGTAGTATTATTATTATTGTTACTAATATTATTATTATTATTAACATTATATAGTTATCATTATTAATAATGATAATTTAACATTTTTATTAAAATTATTATTGTTATTGATATTAACCTATTATTATTAATATCATTATTAAACTTGATATTAATTATTATTATTATCATTAATATCATTATTATTATTAAAATAAGTATTATTATTATTATTATCATTATTTTCAAAAATTATTATTATTATCTTTATCTATTATTATTATTATTAAAATAATAATAATTATTAATAGTATTTTTATTACTCTTAATAATATTAAAAGTATTATTATTAATATATTTATATTTATTAATTAATATAAATTATATCAGACAAATACAAACATCTGTTAGTTTTCCCAACTGCTCCTGATTATTAAACTGGTCATGATTCTGATCCAAACCTATTTTTTTATTAATCGTGATCTGGATATAATTTTTATTATTTTTTATTTATTTCTTTATATTTTTCTTCTTGCCTGCTTTGAAAATTCTGTTAACCTTTTGATATAAAATTCGATTCAATTCAGTATTAAAGGATACTAGTCGACGTTACATTATCATTTATCAATTACCACAAACCATCTCAGGTTTTGATTCGATTGAATTAAAACAGAAAACCCAAATAAAGCTCGACTACCTCTGTACGTGCATAATTTGATCAATCGCTTGATTTCGAATTGTTTTTAAAAATCTGTAAATGTAATGTTGTTAGGTTTCTTTTACTCAAACGATCTGAAAAAATCTCAGGTTCCAATTCCTTTTATCGTGTTCTAATTTACAAGTCAAACTTAATTTTTCAAAAGTCAAACGTTTGTTCAATCAAGAAATTTGAGTTCGTTTTTAATGTTTCAGTTAAATTGATGATTTGAAAAGGTTCCTTAAATGATTTAAAACAAATTTCATGTTGTAATCATACGCCAAAACAGTCTAAAAATCAAAATTTGAATTGATGTTCTTCGTGGGTATAAAAACGATGTACATCAGCTTATTTTTTTTATTATTTTCTGTTAATTGCAAACAATCACTTCCAGTACGTTTCTATTTCAATATCACGATATATTGCAAACATTAATTAGTTATTAAGAATTCGTTTGGATTTCTGGTCGATTGTTCGTGTGGAGAAGAAGAGAAATAAAAACAGAAAAGAAAAACAAGATAAATTAAATTGAGTTCTGTTTTAATCAGAAAAATGAAAATGGCTGAATGGCTTGGGTGTTGTTGTATTGTTCGAGAGGTCTCGAGTTCGAACCCGGTCATAGACATTTTTTTTAAGAAAGCTTCCAAAGGTAGTTTCATTCTTATTATTATTATTATTATTATTATTATTATTATTATTATTATTATTATTATTATTATTATTATTGTTACTAGTATTTAAAAAGTATTACTAGTATTATTATTATAATTATTAGTATTATCATTATTAGTATTATTATTATTGTATTACTAGTATTATTACTAGTAAAAGTATTAGTTACCACTTTAGAATTACTATTATTAATATTTTGAAAACAAAACAACTTATTATTATAAATATTAGTATTAGCATCACTTCCTAAATATTAAGATTATTTTTATCATAAATACTATTATTAATATTATCACTATTATTATTAATATGATTATTACTATTGTTATTATTAAATAGTATTATCATTATTATTATTACTAAAATGATTATCTTTATTAATATTATTATTACTAAAAAGTATTATCATTATTATCATTTTTACAAAAGTTATCATTTTTGCTATCATTAAAACTATAGTATTATTTTTACTACTAGTATTGTTATTATTAAAATTATTATCGTTAATATCATTTTTACAAAAATTAACATTTTTTTGCCATAATCAAAACTATATTATTATTAGTGTTATTTTTAAACCATATTATGATTATTATCATTTTACTACTAGTATTATTATTGTTGTTACAAAATAATACAACTCATTATTCACTATCATTATTAATATTATTTTATCAAATAAATACTTATATATATAGAATATATATATATATATATATATATATATATATATATATATATATATATATATATATATATAAGTATATATACAGAAATATATAACGATTGAAATAATATGAATAAACTTATTCGATTACAAGTATATGTGTTAATATATATACTTGATATAGGTTCGTGAATCCGAGGACAACTCCGCACTTGTTCAGTGCCATCATACACATAATTACTACAAACTATCATATCGTATCGTGAGTTTTCATAGCTCCCTTTTTATATATTTTTGGGCTGAGAATACATGCGCAACTTTTATAACTGTTTTATACGTTAGACACAAGTACCAACTGTTAAACTATGCTATACCCGGCTATGTCCGAATAAGTCCCTACAGTGATATTTTTAATTGATCATTAAATGCATTCTTAATTATTGGGGGTAGGCCTATCGGGAGTAACGTCCCCGATACATTTGACTAAGTCTTTGTATTGCTTAATAATGAAATTAAACCGACAAGTATAGACACAACTTGTCATTGGGGCAAACTTTGAACGTTTAGTCTAAATATCACGATTTGGCATAACTTTTGGATCTGCGAGATCTACTTCTATATTAAATCTTGTGGTCTATATCTATTACTGAAATCATTATTTATGATAAACCTATGAACTCACTCAACCTCGTGTTGACACTTTAAAACATGTTTATTCTCAGGTACTTAAGTATTGCTTCCGCTGTGTATTTGCTTATTGAAAGCAACATTTCAACGAGTCACTCATGGATAATTTGGAAGACTTGCATTTGCTAAACTGATGATAATTGCTTGCTATGCTTGGAGTCTTCATCACATATCATATCAATTAAAGACATTTAATGCGTTGTTCATTATATACAATGTAACTTATTTATCTTCCGCTGCAAAACTCAATATAACGTCTCATATAGAGTCGTTCTTGTTTATACAACTGTGATTTGATATAATTAGTCACAAATACCCCAGGCCCTATTTTGGGGTGTGACAGAGATTGGTATCAGAACACTTTGTTGTAGAGAACCAGGATTGCATTTTATGTGTGCCTTATACAATTAGGTACCTTAGCAATGTAGGACTACAACTTTTCTTGACCGTAGTACCTTTAATTTTTGCCTTTAACTATTAAATGTTATACTATACTTTAGAAACTTTACTTATCTTAGAATGCCAAGCCAATCTAAGAACTCTGCTCACTTTCCTAAGTACTATCCAATTCCACCACCGTATTTAAATGCAACACCATGATTTCAGAAATTCTTGACATTCCTATGTCATTTATCATGGTTTTGTGTATTACATATGTATTACATGAAACATTATCCATGATTTTTGAAACTCCTATAATTGTTACTATTCATACTCAAACGTATATAACTCCCTGTTATATATCATGTACCTATATGCCTTATGCCTTTATGCATCGGTTTGCGAACCGGAAAATGTCATTGGGTTATCACAGTATACGAATTGAAAGTCTTTAATCGAAAGATTATTAGATTACATACTTATCATTTTATGATCTCGACACGTCATACTGCAATTATTGGAGTATAGACAAATCATATCTTATCATATCTTATCATATCATATCTATCTCAATAGACTTTGTCTAACACTTTTCCTAAATTTTCTCCGTAAATTACGGAAATTTTTTTGCTATATATACGTATACAAGGAGACGAATATATCATTCTATATTCAGCACCCATTTCATATCAAACCCTAATTCTAAACACATAATATGGATTCTTCGAACTCCTTGAGCTCCAATGGCAGCGTAACTTGAACAAACGAACCAATCAGCCAATATCTATTCTTGATGAATTGGGGATGGGTTTGTAGTCGACTTAATCAATGGAGAAGTGAAGAAGGAGATCCTTTCCACTCATCAAATTTCCCTATTGTCGAAGAACCTGAAGCACTTACCGGCGAACCAATCCGAAACACTATTTTCACCCTCATTTCCAGGATATCCCGTCACAAATATATAATATCTAGAATCCTAGATCTTATTAATCCCCTTGTCCGAACCGCCAATCATTCCGGAGTAAGAGAAGAAGTCAACGAGCTTCGCGCTCGAGTGATGGCTCTGGAGAATATGGTGTGAATTCTACAAGCATCAGCAGCACCAGCAGCATAACCAGCACCACCAATACCATCAGCATCATTACCAACAGCATCAGCTTCACCAATAACAACATCTGCATTCCATGCCTCAACATCACACTCAGTAACTCGGATATCAACATCATACGCCCATAAATACCAAGGAATATTAGTAATAATGAGTTAAGATGTATTGACTCATTCTTCTTGATGAATTATATATGTTTACTTTATATGTATATATATGATTTGGAACAATAATAAATCTTTTCGTACTAAGCTATTACGTGTGAATCTTAACTAGTATGTACTACTTGGTTAATTCATATCACTAATATGCTATGATGTACATCCTACGTTAATGACTTAATAATCATTAATCACTGCTTCGGCACAATAAACTCCATTTCATAATAAACCAAGTGTATTATTCAAATACATGTTTGATTTTACACTTCTGTTTTCGATGTACTCGAAACTTTTAGAAAAACATCATTCGTTCCTTGCGAATTTCACAAGGATTCCACGAGCACCAACATCATATACCGAGGTGTATGAAAAACAATGAACGATGAAGTATTGATTCATAACATCATTAAAGAAATATTCTGCGACGATTATGTAATCTCTCAAGTTTTGAAGATTATTTATTCTCGCTTCAACCGCAAATCAAATGAGTTTAATATTATATTAACTCATTAAATCTATATTATACCCGAAGAATACATATATGAACGTATATCTTCATAAAGATGATAATCCTTTTGTACAAACTGTTAATTGTGAAAATATTTTAACGGGTAGGTAATACCCAAGAAATATTTATATCTCACATTATTATGTTACATTATACATTCTCCAATTCTGATTCAATAATCAGTAACTATACTACTTACATCCACATATGTATCCTTTCACTAAATAACAACCATTTTCATACAAACTCAATTACATATTCTGATTTTGACATATCGGAATTTAAGTAAAGCTTTAGCAAGTGTTATCTTCCTAAAGATCACTACATTCATGAATTATATTCATTCGTATTCTATGATGAATTATCACATCAAACCACCGAAATTATCATTCATTACTTTTGAAATCAACAACGCCTATTCGTCAACCATTAGATCCGTTGACGATTACAATCAGCGTTTAATCATCTAAAAACGAAATTTCTTGAAACCATCTCGGATTGATAACCGATTATTCAATTATGGCTGCATTAAATGCAGAGGAAACAGCAAAATTATAGAAGGTCTTAAGGGCCAAAAGTTTGATGATAAAGAATGGTATAAGCTCATATTTGAATTGGAAAACGGATTGAGCAAACTATGAAGGAAGTTGTGGACAAATCACAAGGACTAAACCTGTATTCCAAGAATCTAGATGATTCAGTATCTGCTGAAATCATTAGCAATTTCCCTGCTCCTTACTTATCTTAAATCCTTACAGAAGAATTTTCCTCATTATCATTTGATCTTAGAAAATTCTAAAATATCATCGTATCTTTTGTTATAAATATCCTCTATATTTCTGAAGATATCTTCACAACAAGTCTTGTCCGCAATTAATTATCTCTTTGCGATATCTTTATCATATCATAAAGGAAACTATTTTAGTTTCTATATTCTCTAAAATTCAAGTTTAAATTATAAATGTTTTGAAGAAGTGTTGAGAATTGAAGCATGAGTTAGTATAATATAATGACGTCAGGCCAACGTGATTATATTACAGTAAGTTATGCTAAAATTTTAATGGAAGATGATGATTCATAGACTTTATAATCATCATTTGCCATGTTACACGACTCTTACATTCTATTTAACCTCTAAACATATCAAGAAAATATTTTTCTTGATGATTCGGTCTTTTTCGGATATTCTGGTAATTTGACAAATCAAATTGTGCTATTACCTTTCCTTTCTACTTTATATATATTATGATCATTCGAAACTTCATACCTACGAATTCTGGACCATTACTCACTTTACAAAAGCATGAAGCTCCGACATATAAGGGAAAATACAAAGCCCGATAACAACACCGGAATTACAAACCATGTATATCAATACGTATTGCAACGTAAAGACACGGGAGAATTAAAAACATTATAACCCCAAGGGAATAGTAGAAGAAAACAAATTCCTCTGGTGGTAAATGAAAAAGAAGAATGACTGTATATATGGTCAAAATAATAACAAGGATCAGAACTGGATTAAGCATTTCCTTAATCTTTTGGAAGTATGAATTGAGGAAGAAATTATAGAAGTGGTGAAGATAATGAAACGAAAGAAGCTAATTTATAACAAAATTCTAAGCACAACAATCGAGGCAATTCATCGCATTTAATCAAGGATATCTCAAAATTCCTTAATTACCGGAGAATCAAATCTTATAGACTACGAAGATTTCCTCTAATTCCTTGAATTCCAGAAATCAATCGTGACTACGTCAAAAGTTAAGGCGAACATTTAATTTTCTCATTCACTCTTTTACGATAGCTTCGTTTATACTCTTACTATAATCGAATCGTTTTATCCATATTATTCAATAGTGATAAAACTTTATTTTTCAACTTATATTCATCATTACAATATTCTTGTTGTAAACAATGATGATCTCTATCAAATTTCATGACTATAATTTTCATAAACTACTCTCTGTTTTGTCTGCCCTAATATTGTGGCATAAACACTCAAAGTTCTAAATAAGCTCAATACTATTCATAACACATTTCATGTATTCAGTTTACTGAAATGCTCGTATAACACCATCATCCCTTTGAGGATAACCTAGTCAAATGACACTCTTGTTAATCCTTTAGATAACCTCCGCATTAACGATAAAATGCACTTCATAGAAGAACCTGTAGAAATTATGGTTCAAACACTTGACACAGAACAATATTATATCCGTTGGAATTCACGAAAGGCCCCGAGCATACCTGGGAATGTGAAGACCAAATAAAACGTAAATATCCTCGTCTATGTACGAACAACGCCGATTGATGGCAACAACTAAATTTTGGGACGAAATTTCTTTTAACGGGTAGGTACTATGACAACCCGAAAATTTCCGAATAAATTTAAACCTAACTTTTATATGATTCCGACGATTCACGAACCATTATTTGTAAATAATTATGTATTAATTGTTATATTAATATTATTATTATTATTTATCATCGTTCACAAGTATAATTACTGTCAATATTATTAATATTATTATTACTAATAATTATTACCATCATTTATATTATTAGTATTATCACTTTTACTAAAAGTGATAATATTATTAGTAATATCATTAACATAATATATATCATTAACATTATTATTATTAGTATTATCATTACTAATATTATTATTAGTAGTAGTATTATTATTATTGTTACTAATATTATTATTATTAACATTATATAGTTATCATTATTAATAATGATAATTTAACATTTTTATTAAAATTATTATTGTTATTGATATTAACCTATTATTATTAATATCATTATTAAACTTGATATTAATTATTATTATTGTTATCATTAATATCATTATTATTATTAAAACAAGTATTATTATTATTATTATCATTATTTTCAAAAATTATTATTATTATCTTTATCTATTATTATTATTAATATAATAATAATTATTAATAGTATTTTTATTACTCTTAATAATATTAAAAGTATTATTATTAATATATTTATATTTATTAATTAATATAAATTATATCAGACAAATACAAACATCTGTTAGTTATCCCAATTACTTCTGATTATTAAACTAATCATGATTCTAATCCAAACCTTTTTTTATTAATCGTGATCTGGATATAATTTTAATTATTTTTTTTATTTATTTCTTTATATTTTTCTTCCTGCCTGCTTTGAAAATTCTGTTAACCTTTTGATATAAAATTTGATTCAATTCAGTATTAAAGGATACTAGTCGACGTTACATTATCATTTATCAATTACCACAAACCATCTCAGGTTTTGATTCGATTGAATTAAAACAGAAAACCTAAATAAAGCTCGACTACCTCTGTACGTGCATAATTTGATCAATCGCTTGATTTTGAATTGTTTTTAAAAATCTGTAAATGCAACGTTGTTAGGTTTCTTTTACTCAAACGATCTGAAAAATCTCATGTTCCAATTCCTTTTATCGTGTTCGAATTTACAAGTCAAACTTCATTTTTCAAAAGTCAAACGTTTGTTCAATCAAGAAATTCGAGTTCGTTTTTAATGTTTCAGTTAAATTGATTATTTTAAAAGGTTCCTTGAATGATTTAAAACAAATTTCATGTTGTAATCATACGCCAAAACAGTCTAAAAATCAAAATTTGAATTGATGTTCTTCGTGGGTATAAAAATGCTGTACATCAGCTTATTTTTTATTATTATTTTCTGTTAATTGCAAACAATCACTTCTAGTACGTTTCTGTTTCAATATCACGATATAATGCAAACATTAATTAGCTATTAAGAATTCGTTTGGATTTCTGGTCGATTGTTCGTGTGGAGAAGAAGAGAAATAAAAACAGAAAAGAAAAACAAGATAAATTAAATTGAGTTCTGTTTTAATCAAAAAAATGGAAACGGCTAAATGGCTTGGGTGTTGTTGTGTTGTTCAAGAGGTCTCGGGTTCGAACCCGGTCATAGGCATTTTTTTTAAGAAAGCTTCCTAAGGTAGGTTCATTCTTATTATTATTATTATTATTATTATTATTATTATTATTATTATTATTATTATTATTATTATTATTATTATTATTGTTTTTATAATTATTGTTACTAGTATTTAAAAAGTATTACTAGTATTATTATTATAATTATTAGTATTATCATTATTAGTATTATTATTATTGTATTACTAGTATTATTACTAGTAAAAGTATTAGTTACCACTTTAGAATTACTATTATTATTATTTTGAAAACAAAACAACTTATTATTATAAATATTAGTATTAGTATCACTTCCTAAATATTAAGATTATTTTTATCATAAATACTATTATTAATATTATCACTATTATTATTAATATGATTATTACTATTGTTATTATTAAAAAGTATTATCATTATTATTATTACTAAAATGATTATCTTTATTAATATTATTATTACTAAAAAGTATTATCATTATTATCATTTTTACAAAAGTTATCATTTTTGCTATCATTAAAACTATAGTATTATTTTTACTACTAGTATTGTTATTATTAAAATTATTATCGTTAATATCATTTTTACAAAAATTAACGTTTTTTTGCCATCATCAAAACTATATTATTATTATTGTTATTTTTAAACCTTATTATGATTATTATCATTTTACTACTAGTATTATTATTGTTGTTACAAAATAATACAACTCATTATTTATTATCATTATATTTTATCAAACAAATACTTATATATATATATATATATATATATATATATATATATATATATATATATATATATATATATAAGTATATATATACAGAAATGTATAACGATTGAAATAATATATATAAAATTATTCGATTACAAGTATATGTGTAATATATATACTTGATATAGGTTTGTGAATCTGAGGACAACTCCGCACTTATTCAGTGCCATCATACACATAATTACTACAAACTATCATATCGTATCGTGAGTTTTCATAGCTCCCTTTTTATATATTTTTGGGCTGAGAATACATGTGCAACTTTTATAACTGTTTTATACATTAGACACAAGTACCAACTGTTAAACTATGCTATACTCGGCTATGTCCGACTAAGTACCTACAGTGATATTTTTAATTGCTCGTTAAATACATTCTTAATTATTGGGGGTAGGCCTATCGGGACCCCGATACATTTGACTAAGTCTTTGTATTTCTTAATAATGAAACTAAACCGACAAGTATAGACACAACTTCTCATTGGGGCAAACTTTGAACGTTTAGTCTAAATATCACGAATTAGCATAACTTTTGGATCTGCGAGATCTACTTCTATATTAAATCTTGTGGTGTATATCTATTACTGAAATCATTATTTATGATAAACCTATGAACTCACTCAACCTCTTGTTGACACTTTAAAGCATGTTTATTCTCAGGTACTTAAGTATTACTTCCGCTGTGTATTTGCTAATTGAAAGCAACATTTCAACGAGTCACTCATGGATAATTTGAAAGACTTGCATTTGCTAAACTGATGATAATTGCTTGCTATGCTTGGAGTCTTCATCACATATCATATCAACTAAAGACATTTAATGCGTTGTTCATTATATACAATGTAACTTATTTATCATCCGTTGCAAAACTCAATATAACGTCTCATATAGAGTCGTTCTCGTTTATACAACTGTGATTTGATATAATTATTCACAAATACCCCAGGCCCTATTTGGGGGTGTGACAATTTCCAATAATATAATAGACCACAAAATACTCATATTTTGAAAATAATCTGTGCAGGTCTGCTCACTGCTGTAAAAATCAGTCATATGAAGAACACCGGATAAGCAAAACAATCTCACCAACGGCAGCTAATGCATTGTGCAATGCAAAAATTTCTCACCGTAAACAATTTCAACAACGGTAGCTAATGCAACGTGCAATGCAAAAATTTCTCACCGTAAACAATTTCAACAACGGTAGCTAATGCATCGTGCAATGCAAAAATTTCTCGCCGTAAACAATTTCAACAACGGTAGCTAATGCATCGTGCAATGCAAAAACTTCTCACCGTAAACAATTTCAACAACGGTAGCTAATGCATTGTGCAATGCAAAAATTTCTCACCGATGATAACTAATACAACCGAACCCCTAAATCCAAATAATTCTATCATAGAATGTAGTTTTTAGTACTTTTGTCTATTTCGTACAACATTTATAAAAAAAACAGTTCACGTATTCTCAGTTCAAAAATATATCTCAAGAGCATTTAGTAAAACAGTATAAAAAAAACAGCGCATGTATTCTCAATCCCAAAAATGTAAAGAGTAAAAGGGAATCAAATGAACTCACAATACGATATTTTGTGGCAAAATATGCATACGACGAAAACTAAACAATGCAAGGTTGGCCTCGGATTCACGAACCTATATCATTCGTATATATATTAAAACAGATACTCGTAATCGAACAATTATAACTTTATATATTATGTAATTAATTTGTATATATATTTGAAAATGATTATTATATATATATATATATATATATATATATATATATATATATATATATATATTAAAATTACTTAATTTGTTATATATGGATATTTATATAAAGATTGTTAATCTAATTAATTTATACTTATATGTAATATACTTATAAGTATATTTTTATATAGATAATAATATTTAATATAAATAAAAGTTGAATTTAATTATATTGATAATAACATTACTACTAATGATATTCATATTAATAATATTTTTATTAATAATAATAATAGTACTAAAAATGGTACTAATGCTAATATTAATGAAAATAATAATAAATTGTGTTATTTTCATAATAACACTAATAATAATAATTATAATCATAATAATAATAATACTTGTATCAATATTAATCATTTTAATAATACTAATACTACTTAATAATAATACTAGTAATGATAATAATTTTAGTAATAACAATAATAGTATCATCATTGTAATTATAATTTCGATAATAATCATAAATGGTAACTATTACTTTTATTAGTAAAAATAATAATACTAATAACTATAATACTAATAACAATAATAATAACAACAACAACAACAACAACAACAACAATAATAATAATAATAATAATAATAATAATAATAATAATAATAATAATAATAATAATAATAATAATAATAATAATAATAATAATAATAATCATAATCATAATAAGACTTATAATCATAATAATAACATTATTAACTAATAATAATAATCATAACAACAACAACAATAATAATAACAACAACAGCAATAATAATAATAATAATAATAATAATAATAATAATAATAATAATAATAATAATAATAATAATAATAATAATAATAATAATAATAATAATAATAATAATAATAATAATAATTAATATTAATAATGATAATAGAACTAAAAGTAATGGTGTATATCCTTTTAAAAACTTTGTCTAAAAAGAATTGTCCCAATTGAGACTCGAAACCGTGACCTCTCGCTCACCAACACAATACTAAAACCATCCGAATCCATCTGTTTTTCTGATTTATTATACCTTTAAATTTTTATAACCCATTCTGTTTCGTGTTTTTCTGTTTCTTCTTCTTCTTAGTCGACTGGAGTCCAACAAATCATAACAGTAAGATAACTGAATCTCTTTAGAATTTGTAAATGAGATAGAAACAATTTGTAATAGTTGTTGTTGATTAATAAACAAAAAAATTAAATAAAAGAAAATGCCTGATGTTTCTTCGCGGTTCAAAACACAAAAAAAATATTGATTTTGATTTCTGGAACGTCACAGACAAAAATTATAACACGAAATGTGTTTCAAATTACTCCTATAAACTTTATCAGTCATCAATTTAGCTGGAAACATCAAAAGGATTACGAATTTTGCGAAGAATAGCTTAGTTAACCTTTATTTCAAAATCCGTGACCTCAAAATTCGACTTCGTTATGAAAAATTGGAACTTGAGATTTTTCAGGAAGTTTAATAAAAAGATTCCTAACCACTCTGCATTTTTAGGTTTTGCATTTGAATTCGATTTCGAGTTTTGGCAAAAATTACTCAGGAACAGAGGAAAACGTTTTTATTTGATGTTTTTCTGTTTTAATTTCAATGCATTGAGCTGATATATAAATAATACAAGTACACACATGATTTAATAGTGAGGTTGATCTTAATTGATTTGTGATATCGACATTTAACAATTTGGTAGACAGGAAGTACGATTTATTTTCTATCAGGAGAATAAAAATAATAAAAACATATAATTACATTTAACTGTATTTGGATCTGTATTGAAAATTGAATTCGACATGTGATAATTTAAGAGACAAGAACAAAAATCAGATATAGTTAGATAGTGAAAAAAACTGATTCTAATATAAAATTCGTTTGTTTTAAATATAAATATATTAATAATAAATTTATTGATATTAATAATAATAAATGATAATGATAAGGATAATAATAATTATTAATAATAATAATGATATTAATAATAATATTGATAATTTTATTACAAATACTAATAATAATAATAATAATAATAATAGAATAGAAATAATAATGATAATAATATCAATAATTCTAATAATAATTATTATTTTAATAATAATAAATAATAATGATACTAATAACAATTTATATGATAATGCTGATTATATTGATAATGTTAATATTAGTAATAATATCAATAATGATAATAATAACTAAAATTATAATTTTATTATTAATTTTAATAATAATGATATTTAAATATGATAACAATAATATTATTGATATTAATTATAACAATATAACAAATTATATGTATCAAATTTCAGATCTATATTTTATATAATAATATTGATAATACAGATATTCATATTAATATTAATATTTACCTTAATAATAATGAAAGTAATAATAATAAAATTAATATAACAACTATATTGTAACTGGTAATTAAATTTAATATATTAACCTTACCTATTTTTATTTATGTAATACTTATACTATATAATAACATATTTGAATAATTGATATTTATATATTTTATATATATTAAAATATACATATAACATTAATTATGTACAAAAATTATATATATATGTAGATTCATAACAGCTTAATTATTTTGTATATTACATTACATTCTCAATTCGAATGGTTAACTTGTATTTTATTTTAATTATTTAGTTTAAACAATTAAATCGTATATTATTATTTCAAACTATTATATATACATATATTTATATATCTATATCTATATTTATTTACCACCAATTGTTCGTGAATCATCTGTAATTTGGTCGATGTTAAATGAGTACATGAGCATAGTTCAAAATGTTTGAGATTCAACTTAACAAACTTTGCTTTTCGTGTCAGAAACATATAAAGATTAAGTTTAAATTTGATCGAAAATTTCCGGGTCGTCACACACTTAATCTTATACTCCTAACCAATTCAATCGTGTAAGGCAAATAGCATGCATTGATCATTAGTCAACTTGTATATTTATGTCAAGATGTCTACCATCACCTCTAGTTATGTGCATGTGTCATCATCAAAATACTTATTGTTATGGGTTAAGATTAATATAATCGTTAGGTATAAACCCACATCCTCCCCCAACAACCTAACATTCAGATGATTCAGAACAAATTTCATCTTCTCTCACAGCAGTATGGGAAGTCTTACTTCTTACGATGAATATCTTTTTATCGCTTTGGTCAATAAATAGAGGCCAATTACATTATATTTCTTTCTATTGCTTTGGTCAATCATGCTTGTAGCAAACAAGGCTCTCCACAAGTGTCGTGCAAGTCCATTGTTTCTGATAATTTGATATGATTTTGGTTATTGTATTGTGTGAATGACAAAAAACTATATAAAAAAAGTCACTCACCCGCTCTATTAATGACATCAGTCCTCTTCGTTGTGTACATATGTAGTG
This sequence comes from Rutidosis leptorrhynchoides, assembly GCF_046630445.1. NCBI lineage: Eukaryota > Viridiplantae > Streptophyta > Magnoliopsida > Asterales > Asteraceae > Rutidosis > Rutidosis leptorrhynchoides. Next base: position 591,420,734 of record NC_092335.1, on the reverse strand, counting down.
TATGCATCTTTCTAATGGTTGTTGGTATTATTTTGGTTATAAGAATTGATATAGTTATTTGTCCCACATTGGTGGATGGAAGAAATGACGGGTGAAATTTTTGAGTATAAAATGAGTTTTGTCCCACATTGATAGATGATAGAAAATGTGGGTGACGAACTTGGATATAAAAGGAGGTCATGGGTATAGTTCCAACTTGCACCAATCAATATACTTTAAGTATTTGATTATTTCTTTCTTTCTTACCTTTGTTTGAGAGTTGTATTAGTTAAATACTTTGGAGAGTGTAGTTGGCTTAAGAGAGTCGTCTATGTCATTGTAACAATTTGTAATATATTGTATTTCTCTCTTTGGAGGCCCGTGGTTTTTCTCATGTTTTTTAGTTTTCACGTTAAATTTTTGTGTTGTGGATTGTTCTTATTTATTTAGTGCTACTGTTGGGCTGGGTGATGGGAATTAGTAAGGCTGTAAATTCCCAACAACTGGTATCAGAGCATCAGGTTTGGCAGGGGGTCTCGGTTATAGGAGTAGGAGTATGCTCTGTGGTCGTGGTTTTGACTTAGCTTCCACATCAGAAACTACTTCTTCTAATCGTATAGGGTATCTGATAGATAATATTTTTCTGATTCGGGATAAGTGGTGTTAAGAATTTTTAGTGTACTTGGTTTCTGGATTTTCCAATTTAACGGATCCTGCCTCTCCACTTCATCTGTCGGCCAGTTGAAACATGGGCAAAATTAGAGAAAGTGTTGTTCATAAGATACGGATATGATGTCGAGGTTCAGTCTGATGAGGTTTGGTATAGAGAAATTTGATGGCAGGATCAATTTTGGCTTGTGGCAAGTTCATGTAACATCCCGTTGTTCAGTTACGCATTAATTTGAACGTCATTTGAATTACGAGGTATGTAATCATATCTTTTAACCCCAAATAAATTTGAGTTAATGTTTTATAACCTTACCATTGGAAAGTGGACCTTATTATGTTTCCAACGATATTTGATTCATCAAAAACGGAGTTACGGTTTGAAAGTTACGACTAAAACAAGTTTCACCAAAAATGCTGAAATGGGGTACAATGCGGTCTCGAGATTTTCAATGCGACCGTGAGATTCGGTCAGGAAATCAGCTATTTTGAGTTGCAAAGGTCGCAATCACGACCCTAGACCTCGCGGTCGCATGATTCGTCTAACAGGGGCAATTTTAAGCCGTTTTTAAGGCTTATTTGAGGGGTATCTAGGGGGTGTTTTAGTCTTTTCACTTGAGGGCCAGTTTGGGATCATCAAAACTGATCTAGAACTCATTTAGAGCTCATCCTCACCCATACAAAACACTCCCATCCTATTTTAGAGAGAGATGGTGACTTTTTGTGACGACCCAGAAATTTCCGATCAAATTTAAACTTGATCTTTATATGATTTCAACACGATAAGAAAAGTTTGTAATGTTGAGTCTCAAAAATTTCTGAACTGTTCACATGGATTCATTTAACTTGACCACTTCTGACGATTCACGAACAATTATTTGTAAATAAATATGTATAAAAATTATATAAATATAAATATTATTATAAGAATAATTAAAACTATAATTTTAATTATTATTATGATTATTTACTATTATTATTATTATTATTATCTTCATCAATATTAATATTATTAATATCATCAATATTATTAATATAGTTATTAGAAAATAATGCAATCTATTATTATTATTATTATTATTATTATTATTATTATTATTATTATTATTATAAATATTAATAACATTTTTGTATTATTTGAAAATGATAATATTAATATTATTATTATTATTAGAAATTTAATTATTATTAATATTAATATAATTATTAATTACTAGTATTATTTATACAAAATCATATATATGTATGATTGAGAATCTGAATTCGTTTCCCATACCTTTCATACTATAACATATTTTGTTTTAGGCACTAAACATGTTGCATAAACGAATCTAATGTACAGACATAATCCAAATATTTGTTACACATCAATGTCACATATTTTTTTTATTTTATTTTCTGTCAAGAGTTCAATGACCTTCAATTGCTATAAACCCAGCTCAAAAGTCTCACAATTTTGTTTCATTACTTGACTTTATCACCAAACCTTCCACTACACATTTACAACTAGTATTATTACTCCTTTTCTTTACTCTTTGGATACCACCCATACATACATGCACGCATGAAATCACCATCCTCAACACCTCCCCATATTTTTTTGCTTCTCTTTAATTCTGTTAAAACGAACCTTGATCACCATCGACAAACCAACAATCAACAACTGTTTTTTCTTTCTGTTTTGGCAAACCAACGAGCCACCCTTCTTCTTCTATTCTTAATTCGGCCAACCATAGTACACCACTAAACTACTTGATCATCAACCAACCAACAGCCCTTGTGTCGATAACTTGTTTATTGTTGCTATTTCCTACAACAACCACCGCCGTCACCAAACACCTTCCTCCACCATCTAAACCCGTTTAGAAAACATCCATCAAGACTTCAACCACCACTCTAGTAACACCATCACCATGAAACTAAGTACATGTCTTAGTTTCGAACACCATAAACCACCACTTAAACCGTTGAACCACCTCTTCCATCTCTCGTCTTTCTCTTTTCTTCTTCCTTATAAACCCATACGATCTTCGTGCAACGACCACCATAGAGTTTACACCATCTTTCACCCTCACTATATTGAAACTGCCATCGTGATCTTGCTGCTATACTTTTTCTATTTTATTAGATTTCTAGCTTAAATCAGGAAGTACAAGTGTTTCTCTATTGCTTCTGATGGAAATTAAACGCGAAACAGAATAGGTCTAAAGCTTTACAACTTGGTAATATATGGAGCTTTATCAATTAGACATGCGGGATAAAGTAGAGATCATGGTCGACACATTGGTATTTATAAAAATGGCGTTTCAATATTCTATTAAAAGTAATAAGAATGATTAATAAGTAAAAGAATGCGTTTGTGTTGCTGTACCATGTCACCGATATATTACTTTAAATTTTTGTCCTGGTTCAGCTAAAAAAAAATCGAAGTGGGACATGATATAGAGACAAGTTGTTTGAAGCAAATCTTTACAGTTGAACGAATCATTTTTTTCCGCCTCATCTTCGAAATTTATTTGGGCCGAGGTCCCTTGTTTTCCATTTGGGTCATTTAAGTTCATAATAAGCTTATTAAATTCCACTTGGGCCACGGTTGGGCCGAGAACCAAATTTCCAAGAAGTTGATGGTGTTCTTGTCGAAGTCAGATGAAGGGACTATAGCCAACAGAAAGCTTGTTTATTTTATTTTTTCTGTTGGACTACCGTTCGAGAATCTTGTTCCACTGTTTCGGTCGATCCACAAACATAAACCAAACTCTTTTCTTAATAGATGATGGTGATAGATATTAGGTTATGATGTTGTGATTAGAATGATGATGATGATTCGATAATGGCGTATGATAATAACAAAGAAAATGAATTGGTGATGTTAGTATTAAACGATGATGATTGATGATGATATCGGATAGGATGTAGTCGATGATGATAATGGTATTATTTGATGATAATCAGCTGCAAGTTTTAAGAAGAAAAGAGAGAAACAGTTACGGGCTAAATATAATTATGGTATTAATAAAAACAGATTATCAGATATGGAAGAGTGGTTATGGGAGGTTGTTGGTTAGCAAGAGGTCCCGGGTTCGAGCCCGGGCAGTGGCGTTATATTTTTTTTTTAAAAGAGCTTACTCTTGAGGTATCATTTTTAATATTATTCCTATTTTATTATTATTATGATTATTATTATTATTTGGTTAATATGTTGCTATTATTATTATTATTATTATTATTATTATTATTATTATTATTATTATTATTATTATTATTATTATTATTATTATTATATTATTATTATGATATGAATTTCAAGTATATTTATTATTATTTAGTTTTACTATTATTATGATTAAGAAGATTAAGAATTGAGATTATAAAAAGATGATTATAATTTTGAAGATGTTAAGATTTATATTAACTAATAAGAATAATGATAAGATGCGGTCTTTGTAAATGTTATAATGGAATTAGTATTAAGTTTATAAGATGAAGGTATTATGGTATAATATTAAGATTATTATCATTACTAATATTATTATAGTTATTATTATCATTAGTAGTATTATCAAAACTAGTAATATCAGTATCATTACTAAATATAATTATTTTTAATATTATTATTATCATAAAAATATACAAATTTTTATTTATTATTATCAATATTACTTTACCAAATAAATAGCTATATAAAAATATATTTAATACATATCACATAACAATATTGATATTTCCATAATAAATACTAATTATTTATCTAAAGTATATAAAAGAAATATAGTTCAAATAGTTACAAATGAAACATACAAGTATAATATCTAAACTTGTTCGATTACAAATATATGTTTTAATAAATATATGAATAATATAGGTTCGTGAATCCGAGACCAACCCTACACTTGTTCAATGACGTCATATGTATTTTTACTATAAAATACAGTATGGTGAGTTTCATTTGCTCCCTTTTTAAATGCTTTTGCAATATATATTTTTGGGACTGAGAATACATGCGCTGCTTTTATAAATGTTTGACGAAATAGACACAACTACTTAAAACTACATTCTATGGCTGGATTATTAAACCGAATATGCCCCTTTTTAGTCTGGTAATCTAAGAATTAGGGAACAGACACCCTAATTGACGCGAATCCTAAAGATAGATCTATTGGGCCCAACAAGCCCCATCCAAAGTACCGGATGCTTTAGTACTTCGAATTTATCATGTCCGAAGGAAGTCCCGGAATGATGGGGATATTCTATATGCATCTTGTTAAGGTCGGTTACCAGGTGTTCACCATATGAATGAATTTTTATCTCTATGCAGTTTGCGAAATGCCTAATATGAGATTAATTTTATGAGAAATTGAAATATGAAATCTTGTAGTCTATTAAAATATGGAAATGATTGATTACGATAAACCTATGAACTCACCAACCTTTTGGTTGACACTTGAAAGCATGTTTATTCTCAGGTATTAAAGAAATCTTCCGCTATGCATTAGCTCATTTTAAGGATATTACTTGGAGTCATTCATGGCATATTTCAAAAGACGTTGCATTCGAGTCGTTGAGTTCATCAAGATTATTATTAAGTCAATTACAGTTGGATGTATTATGAAATGGTATGCATGCCGTCAACTTTCGATGTAAAGAAAGTTTGTTATTTAAAAACGAATGCAATGTTTATAAAATGTATCATATATAGGTCAAATACCTCGCGATGTAATCAACTATTGTGAATCATTTATAATGTATATGAACGGGTCCTTTCAGTTGGTATCAGAGCGGTGGTCTTAGCGAACCAGGTCTTGCATTAGCGTATCTAACTAGTAGTTGTTAGGATGCATTAATGAGTCTGGACTTCGACCGTGTCTGCATGCCAAAAGTTTTGCTTATCATTTAGTGTCGAAAATTATTTGCTTATCATCCTTAAAGTCTAGACACGTCTTACTGCCTCTATTGCATAGACTGTGTATAGATAAATTCATATCTTATCATATCTGCTAATTCATATCTTAGCGTATCTGTTATTGTTACCCTTGCTGACAGCTTCCGTAGATTCCTCCGTAATCTACGAAATCTTTTGTTCAATATATATATAGATATTCTATATAATTAAAATACCACCCGATAGCCGAAAATCATTTTATATCGAAAAAAAATCCTTTACTCATTCGTACGAAATGGAACTCGTCACTAGTTCAAGTTCTTCAGAACCCGACCGTTATTCCGACATGGATGTTCACCTAAGCCCCGAAAGCAGCGTCACCAGAATAAATTAACCAATCAGCCATCTCCAATTCATCTGATGGGTTCGTATTCTATTAAATCATTGGAGACAAGAAGAAGGCGATCCCTTCCACCCACCTTATCGCCCTCTCGGCGATGAACCTGAAGCACTTACCGGCGAGCCTGTTCGTAATACCATTTTCTCACTCATTTCCAGAGTATCTCGTCATGACTATATACTATCACGAATTCTAGATCTTATTCATCCGCTCGTCCGAACCGACAATCATCCCGGTGTAATAAAAGAAGTCAACGAGCTTCGCGCTCGGGTAGTGGCTTTAGAGGATATGGTGCAAAGGTTACAAGCACCAACAACAGCACCAGCAGCATAACCAGTACCACCGTCTACAACATCCACATCCCATGATTCAACATCATAAAATGTCCCACGAACATCAACGTCATACGCACCATAGATATCAAGGAGTATCAATAACACTAACCGATGAAGTATTGATCCATAAATTCATTGGAGAAACATCCTTCAACGATTATGTAATCTCTAAAGTCTTAAAGATTATTTATTCTAGCTCAAACCAAAACGTAAATGAGTTTAATATCATATAAACTCATTTAAATCCATGATTACATCTGAAGAAAATATATATGTATATATGTTTTCATAAAGATTGTAATTAAAAATTCTTTTGTACAAAATGATTAATGGTGAAAATATTTTAACGGGTAGGTAATACCCGAGGAATATTTAGATTTCACATTAATAAGTTATACTGTACATTCTTCAAATTCGATTCAACAGTCATTTACTATCCTACTTACATCCACGGATATACGAATCCGTTCACCACAGAATAACCATTTTCATTCAATTTCATATTGGATTTTGACTTATCAGAATCCAACAAGTGGCACAATGAAGAAAACATTGGACAAAATAAAATTTATTAGAAAAAAACAAATTAACTATGAGAAAATTTTTGTTAAGAATCCAAGCTAACTGTTCCTAGCTAACTGTTCCTAGCTAACTGATTACATTTTATTTATCGCATTTTATTTATCGCAATTTTATTTATCGTCATTTAATTTCTGTTATTTATTTTACGCACTTTAAATATCGGGACACGTATACAAGGTTTGACATATCATATCGACGCATCTATATATATTATTTGGAATAACCATAGACACTCTATATGCAGTACTGCTTGAGTTAGCTATACAGGGTTGAGGTTGATTCTACAATAATATACATACTTTGAGTTGTGATCGAGTCTGAGACATGTATATAACGGGTCACGACACATATTAATTAATTCGAATATTATATGTCAACCTATATATGAATTGTTGAACTACTAATTGTGGACTGCTAACTGTGGACTAATAACATTGGACAGTTAAAATGAATTAAAATATTGATTATAACATATGAAACTAAACATTTCTTCAAGTTTGCCACTTGATTTCACCTTAAACTTCATTTGTATCTTGACGATTACACTCTGTGTTTCAACCTTTCATTATTCTTAAAAACACCTCAATCGAGAGGATGAACCAACCGCACTTCATCTACGGAAGAAAAGATTGATGCATATAGTTATGCACCTGAAAACACTCAGAATCTGAGTAAACGTTTAACACGTATCTGTGCTAGCTCCTTTGGTATTGTTATTACCGAAAATCACTTTGCAATCCCTTTCCTAATTAGCTAATTTTGTCACAGCTCCAGCAAATCAACTTCTACTTTTATTTAGATTAGCCTTATTATAACCTTGATACATAAGTTGCCTTTCATCATCGTTACAGGAGAACCGTTTATATTCCACCACATTAGCAGTGAACTTACCAGCAACTTCATTACCCTTGACTTAATCCTCTCCGAAGAACCATTATATTTGTACATTAAAACCCTATCATATACTCATCCGCATCCTGTAACGAGAATTGTCATACCAATTACCGAGAATCAACAATCAGTATATCGAATCTAGCAGCAAATCTATAGCAACAGTTATATGTATACATATAACATTTATCTTCTAGAATTATGGTCTTCCACTCTGAAATTCTGAAAAGCACCCAGTCTGCGAATCAATACTCGGAATTTTGTAAAAGCTGAATGAAGCAGCAAAAACTGTACACGACCTTAACCGTTGAAGGTTTGATAATAAAGAATAGTATGTTGGCAAAGCTCAGAAATGTTGAAACTGGAAAACGAATTGAGCAAACCATGAAGGAGGCTGTGGACAAATCACAAATACTAAACCTGCCTTCAAAGAATCCAAATGATTCAGTGTCTGCTGAAGTCATTAATGAATACCTTGCTTCTGACTCTAAATCTTTGCGGACAAATCTTCATCATCATCCATCGATATTAGAAATTCTAAGATATCATCGTATCTTTCATTATAAATATCCTCGATATTTCTGAAGATATTTTCATAACTATTCTTATCTGAAATCATTTATCTCTTCGCGATATCAGGGTTGCATCAAAAAGAAAACTGTTTTAGTTTCTAAATTCTGAAAATTCGAATTTAAAATATGAATGTTTTTGAAGTAGTGTTGGGATCTGAAGCATGAGTTAGTATAATATAATGACACTTGATCAACGTGATTATATTACAGTAAGTCATGCTAAGTTTCTAATGAAACATGATGATTCACATACCACATAACAATATATAAATTTTTATTTATTATTATCAATATTACATTACCAAATAAATAGCTATATAAGAATATATTTAATACATATCACATAACAATATTGATATTTTCATAATAAATACTAATTATTTATCTAAAGTATATAAAATAAATATAGTTAAAATAGTTACAAATGAAACATACAAGTTACTGAAATAACAATTAATAATAATATCTAAACTTGTTCGATTACAAGTGTATGTTTTAATAAATATATGAATAATATAGGTTCGTGAATCTGAGACCAACCCTACACTTGTTCAATGACGTCATATGTATTTTTACTACAAAATACAGTATGGTGAGTTTCATTTGCTCCCTTTTTAAATGATTTTTCAATATATATTTTTGGGACTGAGAATACATGCGCTGCTTTTATAAATGTTTGACGAAATAGACACAAGTATTAAAACTACATTCTATGGCTGGATTATTAAACCGAATATGCCCCTTTTTAGTCTGATAATCTAAGAATTAGGGAACAGATACCCTAATTGACGCGAATCCTAAAGATAGATCTATTAGGCCCAACAAGCCCCATCCAAAGTACCGTATGCTTTAGTACTTTGAATTTATCATGTCCGAAGGGAGTCCCGGAATGATGGGGATATTTTATATGCATCTTGTTAAGGTCGGTTACCAGGTGTTCACCATATGAATGAATTTTTATCTCTATGCAGTTTACGAAATGCCTGATATGAGATTAATTTTATGAGAAATTGAAATATGAAATCTTGTGGTCTATTAAAATATGGAAATGATTGATTACGATAAACCTATGAACTCACCAACCTTTTGGTTGACACTTGAAAGCATGTTTATTCTCAGGTATTAAAGAAATCTTCCGCTGTGCATTAGCTCATTTTAAGGATATTACTTGGAGTCATTCATGGCATATTTCAAAAGACGTTGCATTCGAGTCGTTGAGTTCATCAAGATTATTATTAAGTCAATTACAGTTGGATGTATTATGAAATGGTATGCATGCCGTCAACTTTCGATGTAAAGAAAGTTTGTCTTTTAAAAACGAATACAATGTTTTTAAAATCTATCATATAGATGTCAAATACCTCGCGATGTAATCAACTATTGTAAATCTTTTATAATGTATATGAACGGGTCCTTTCACTTTTAGAGTGAGAAAGCTTGGTTTGGAGAAGAAGAAGTGGAAATCTCACCAAGGTGCTAGTGTTAAAGTTGTTCATCTCGTTCCTAGCTACATTTTGGTAGTGTTGGTAAGTTCTAACTCTGAATTTAATTGTTTAAGATTCTTGTTCATGTTTGGGGTTTGAGCTAGTTAGGGTTATAAACCCCATTTCTCATGAAATTTGGGGTTTTGTTGTATGTAATGTGTAATTAAACCCGACTATTGTGGGTTTAAGGTTTGATGACGAATTTGGAAGTATTTGTCATGGATTATGGATGTTTTTATGAATTGTGTCAAAATGGGTTGACTTTGATTGGGTCGAATTTGGTAATGACACTAATTTTGGATTAAATGGATGTTAACCACTTTTGTTAGGTGTTAAATGGCGTTTTTGAATGAAAGTAATCGTGGGAAGTGATTTTGGGTTAAAATGATATTTTAACATAAGTCAGCCGTGGTCAAACGCAATATGGGTCAATATTGCACGTGTTGGGATTTTGATGTAAATGACGTTTGAAATGATTACTACCTAAGTAATAATTTAGTGTTAAGACCTAGGTTGGTCTAATTGGTGTAAAGTATAAATTGGGTTAAATTATACTTTGTAGAGTGGGTTTGAATTACCACCGGAAGTGGTAATTGGTTTGTGTCCATTAGGTGTTAAATGGGCGGGTTTTGGCGAGCAAGGTGTAATCCCTCGATTAAGGGATGTTTGTGTCGGGTTCTCTTTTAGAGAATGGCTATTTATGTGTATATTGTACCTATGTATGATATAGGTGGTTACTTGCTCAGATTTAAGGACGGAGATCATGTCATACATGACTTGTGCAGGCATTTCAAGGTGAGAGGAATAATTATATATGTATGTATACGGTTTATTTACTTGTGGGATACGGGTTTAAAGTTCGATGGTGACGATACCACATCCTTGTGTATGTTATTGTTTGATGAGGGTTTAAAGTTTGATGTTGACGATACCTCATATGTGGGTTTAAAGTTCTGTGTTGACGATACCTCGTGTATGGATTTAAAGTTCGATGTTGACGATGCCATTCCACTATTGTAGTGATGTGTGATGAGGGTTTAAAGTTCGATGTTGACGATACCTCATATGTGGATTTAAAGTTCGGTGTTGACGATACCACATTAAGTAGTGCGGATGGGATTTAAGTTCGATGTTAACGATACCATTTGCAGGGCTAGTATTGAGTATTAACGGATGTTGTGAATACCAATGATTTGCGTGTTGTTTATTATTTAGCATTTATATTGCGGAGATTATGTGCTAATGATGATGCTAGTTTATACGTTTGAAAATGCTAGCTTGCATGCATTGATATGCGAGATTTATGCGTTTTGTGTAAGTGGGTGCAAGTAGGTAAATTGTATATGTATATATATAATTATTGCATTCACTAAGCTTTATGTTTACCCCTCTCGTTGTTTACCTTTTTATAGGTATTGTTGATGCGGAGTTGCCTAGTTGCTAGACTAGGGTTGTTAGACGTTGCTTAAGCTTGGAGGATTAGCTTTTGGACATTTGGACGTGGATTGGGGATTTGGTAGTCCCCGGGATTATGCTCTTGGTATCGGGTTGGGTTATTGAGTATTAACCTGTGTTTTGTGTAATTGGGTCATTATTACAAATGCTTTTGTAATGTATCATTTATGTACCAAGGGTTATATTAAGTTGTTAAACGTAACGTTATGATATTATGTTTTGGTTAAAACATGATTGAAAATGTCATGTATTATGAACGGTATATTGGGACCTAACTTATAAAAAAATGCTTCATTTTTGGTAAACGGATTCGGGTTGTTTCAAGTGGTATCAGAGCATAGTCTTAGGAAATTAGGTGACCTTGGAATAGGTGCCTAGTCTTAGACTTATTGACGGTTGTGCGTTATTTGTGAGACTTGTAGGAATACGGGTCGGATTGAGATTTGTTAGTGCCTTAGAGTAGGTGACTAACTAGGACTTGTGTTTGTCCAAAGTGTGATTATGTAGGGCCTTATTTCGTGTGTAAATTAGTGCCTTAGATAGCTAGTGCCTAATGTAAGTAGGCAAACTTGAACGTTGTTTTAGTGATAGTCACCTAGGTTGTAGGTTGACTTGTTGTTGCGGTGTATGTGTGTATGTTTATTATTATATTGTATGTAGGTGTATATACATGCATCTATTGGTGCGGTGTCCTAGAGACGAATCTATTGGAGAGATTCGGATATTTAGCGGTTTTGAGTGATCAAATTCACCTTAAGGACTTTGGTCATTCGGGTACTAGGAGTTATCGCGTGTTATTTTGTGTGAATGTCGCGTCAGTCTGGGTAAAGTGCTTTGAGTGACCATGTGAAAATGGCAAGGTACGCAATTGTAATAGTGACCGATCACCATTATTACAACCGTGTATCTTGACACCAAGCATGACATGACGAGTACCGAGCGGAGAAAACGTGGCATGGTTGTGGTAGAATCGGGACGAGTTAGGAATCTTTATTTGGTTCCTAGGATATAATGGTCTCGAGTGGTGTACTTGTTGTCACATCGGGTTCTTTGTGAGTCGAGAAATGTTACGGTGGTTTCGGTTAGTTAAGGTGAGTGAGCAAACTCACGAGTTCGGCGCGTGCATAGTCACCCTAAGTAGTGGGTGCACTGTTGAGATTGTCATTGGTTGTAGTTACCCATCGTAACTGGGATGACCGATTAATGTGTGCGTGTGTGTGCGTCGAGGACTTGAATTCTGTAATGGAATGCGACAAGTCTAATGATTGTAGTTTGGGTTACACTCGGTAGAGTGTGTGCTATGGGATCGTGTAAGGATTCTAGTTGTGAGTCGCCTTGGAATTGGAAAATCGAGGAGTCTTCAGTTCATTAAACTCATGGGAGTGAGACCCGTATGACGATGATTGCGTAGTGTGTTAGCGTGTTGTGGATCATAGGGTAACCTTCCTAACGGAATATCCCATGTAGATGTGGTTGTGTCGGTATGTAGAAGGGTGTAAGACTTGGTGTTCCCGAGCATCTCCTTAATGCTAGATGAAGGGCTTCATTAGGCTATATCGTTGGCCTTGTGGAAATTGCAGCTAGCGTGTGATCGCTAGGAACTTTCGATAAGATAATAAACCGTAAGGTTTGTAGGGTAGGTATGACTTCGGGTCATTATTGTGGAGAGACGGGTGACATCGGGTGTATGGAACCCAAAGATCGAGGTTCTAAATCTCGGTAGATTGCGGTGGGAGTCTGCATGACACTGCGTCAAGTGCCCCCTTATACCTGCTAGTGTAATGTACAACTCCGGTGATGGTGTAATCACTTTGTGCTTAGGGTGCCTGTGAGATATCCTTGGAAGCATCGAAGATTATAATAGTGATCGACGGGTGATAGCAATTCGACGGTTGCGAAAGTCAAAGTTTAAGAGCATTGCGGTAAATACTTCTTATGAAGTGACGGATGAGCGAATCTTGTTGCTCTTAAGTGATAGACGGGTAAAGATGACCGGTGAGCCGGAGACGAACGAAATGGTCGGTTAGGCCGAAGGTTATGATGAAGTGTTGAGATTGCGGTCGATGCAATTATTGTGTCAGATTGGTCACTCTTCTCCATGAGAGTGAGCAATTGTTGATAAAGGTTCATTGCGTGGAAGGTCGGGTGATCTCGACTGAGATGCACGACCAATTAAGCGAAGTGGCATATGCCTAGGTTTAGAGGCGTACGTAGGACTTTGGTGGAGTTCGCTTTGCGAACGATAAAGGGCTGTTAGTTGTGATTTGTGGTATAAAGGTGTGATGTCACAGCGTGTACGACATCTCTAGTGATTGTGTATGACGACTCTGAGAGCCTATAGTGAATTTGCAATGATTCGGTGTTTATGATCAATGATGAGAATGATCATGTGTGTTGTGGAATGGTAATTCCGTAGGATGTTATCATCTTGGCGGTGAGAATGTGGGGCTGAATCCTAAGTGGGGGAGTTTTTACTGCCGCCCGAGAAAACTCCGCAGGTGTTTTGTATAGTGAAATGTCGGAGTGTATCGTGCTAAGCCTCAATAGGTATTCGGATTTCCTAACGAGGAAGAGTGACGGGTTGTTAATGTCGACTCGAGATCGTGCTTTACGATTTTGAGTTACAATTTTGGAATGTTATGCGTGAAGATTGTGATGGTGGGATCGAAGGGAGTGTAAGTCTTCTTATGTAAAGTGGTCGTGTAGTACCAATGTGCGGTATGAGACCAAATGTGAAGTTTGAGATCCCGAAGTAAGAGAATGAAACTGTCGTTCGGGTGCTCTCGTGATGTAAAATTGGGTTGATGCGAAACCCGGATAGTACTGTTGAGTAGGTACGGGTTCCATTTCGGTATGGATACTGTATTTTTCCTTTCAGGAAATGTGATTGTGGAAATTGTCAGTGGATTATTCCACTTTATGGATAATTGTGAGGCGGGGAGTTCTGATTCCGATTGTCTCACATAGAGACACGCGGGTGTTGTTTGTTTGCAAGGGTGCGTTCCCTAGTGATGAGACCCGTTGGTTGCATTGAAATGTCAAAACCATCCTTAACGGACGGTCTACGTTGGAGGATTCACCTGACATTGGTGAATATTTTTTAAGGTTGTGTATCGAATTGCGAATTTGTTGTGATGATAATTCGCTGTTGACGGGATTCTAGTATACGAATAGTTTCCATGCTTGTACTAGGAGGCCGTCTTGTGTGGTTGTGATGTAGGGTTTAGAGGAGAAACCTTGTGTCGAGTGTTGATGTATTGTTTAGAACGTAGTGTATTATTGTCGTCCTGGATTAATCCAGTGACGGATGGTCGTGTGCGGATCGATTGATGGGAAAGTAGTGTTCCTAAAGTGATTATTTTGGTGTTACCGAAATTTCTTCGTTGAAGAAATAACCCGGTTGTGGAGACGGGGGAAGTTGGTTCTTGAAATAGAGAACATACATGATTGGCCGGTTGAGTGGTGCGTTTATGAATCGACGATGTACAGAGTTTTAACGCGGCATGAATCCTTCTCGAGTTGGATTAATGCAAGACTAGGATCACGGCGTAGTGTACCTAGTAGATCGCATTGGGTGATATAGTTATGGACGTAGCTTGTTGCGGGTTGTAGCCCGAGAGAACGGGTAGGGATACATGGTGTTTTCGTGTTTCATAAGTGGGCGTTTTGGACGTTGAGTGTATGAGATACCGCTTGTTGAGGTGATGCATGCTAGTGATTATTAGCGTCTGGTGAAATCTTCGGATTGACGGAAGATATTATGGATGTCGGTCTTGGTTGCGTTTCGTAGGATCGTAGGACGTGGCTCCTATTGGATGTAAGGGTGGAGGCATTGAAGCACATACCTCTTGGTAAATGATGAGGATCACGGGGACGTGATCCGGTCTAAGTGGGGGAGAGTTGTAACATCCTGTTTTTCAGTTACGCGTTAATTTGAACGTCATTTGAATTACGAGGTATGTAATCATATCTTTTGACCCTAAATAAAGTTTGAGTTAATGTTTTATAACCTTACCATTGGAAAGTAGACCTTATTACGTTTCCAATGATATTTGATTCATCAAAAACATAGTTACGGTTTGAAAGTTACGACCAAAACAAGTTTTACCAAAAATGCTTAAATGGGGTATAATGCGGTCGCGAGATTTTCAATGTGGCCGCGAGATTCGGACAGGTAATCAGCTATTTTGAGTTGCAAAGATCGCGGTCGCGACCCTAGACCTCGCGGTCGCGAGATTCGTCAGATATGGGCAATTTTAACCCGTTTTTAAGGCTTATTTGAGGGGTATCTTGGGGGTGTTTTAGTCTTTTCACTTGAGGGCTGATTTTGGATCATCAAAACTGATCTAGAACTCATTTGGAGCTCATTCTCACCCACACAAAACACTCCCATCTTATTTTAGAGAGAGATGGTGACTTTTAGAGTGAGAAAGCTTGGTTTGGAGAAGAAGAAGTGGAAATCTCACCAAAGTGTTAGTGTTAAAGTTGTTCATCTCGTTCTTAGCTACATTTTAGTAGTGTTGGTAAGTTCTAACTCCGAATTTAATTGTTTAAGATTATTGTTCATGTTTGGGGTTTGATCTAGTTAAGGTTATAAACCCCATTTCTCATGAAATTGGGGTTTTGTTGTATGTAATGTGTAATTAAATCCGATTATTGTGGGTTTAGGGTTTGATGACGGATTTGGAAGTATTTGTCATGAATTATGGATGTTTTTATGAATTGTGTCAAAATGGGTTGACTTTGATTGAGTCGAATTTGGTAATGACACTAATTTTGGATTAAATGGATGTTAAACACTTTTGTTAGGTGTTAAATGGCGTTTGTGAATGAAAGTAATCGTGGGAAGTGATTTTGGGTTAAAATGGTATTTTAACATAAGTCAATCGTGGTCAAACGCAATATGGGTCAATATTGCACTTGTTGGGGTTTTGGTGTAAATGACGTTTGAAATGATTACCACCTAATTAGTAATTTAGTGTTAAGACCTAGGTTGGTCTAATTGGTGTAAAGTATAATTTGGGTTAAATTGTACTTTGTAGAGTGGGTTTGAATTACCACCCGAAGTAGTAATTAGTTTGTGTCCATTAGGTGTTAAATGGGCGAATTTTGGCGAGCAAGGTGTAATCCCTCGACTAAGGGATGTTTGTGTCGGGTTCTCTTTTAGAGAATGGCTATTTATGTGTATATTGTACCTATGTGTGATATAGGTGGTTACTTGCTCGGATTTAAGGACGGAGATCATGTCATACATGACTTGTGCGGGCATTCCAAGGTGAGTGGAATAATTATATATGTATGTATACGGTTTATTTACTTGTGGGATATGGATTTAAAGTTCGATGGTGACAATACCATATCCTTGTGTGTGTTATTGTTTGATGAGGGTTTAAGTTCGATGTTGACGATACCTCATATGTAGGTTTAAAGTTCGGTGTTGACGATAACTCATGTATGGATTTAAAGTTTGATGTTGACGATGTCATACCACTATTGTAGTGATGTGTGATGAGGGCTTAAAGTTCGATGTTGACGATACCTCATATGTGGGTTTAAAGTGCAGTGTTGACGATACCACATTAAGTAGTGCGAATGGGATTTAAGTTCGATGTTGACGATACCATTCGCAGAGCTAGTATTGAGTATTAACGGATGTAGTGAACATCAATGATTTGCGTGTTGTTTATTATTTAGCATTTATATTGTGGAGATTATGTGCTAATGATGATGCTAGTTTATACGTTTGAAAATGCTAGCTTGTATGCATTGATATGCGGGATTTATGCGTGTTGTGTAAGTGGGTGCAAGTAGGTAAATTGTATATGTATATGTATATGTATATGTATATGTGTATATATATATATATATATATATATATATATATATATATATATATATATATATATATATATATATATATATATATATAATTATTGCATTCACTAACCTTTATGCTTACCCCTCTCGTTGTTTACCTTTTTATATGTATTGTTGATTGTTGATGCGGAGTTGCCTAGTTGCTAGACTAGGGTTGTTAGACGTTGCTTAAGCTTGGAGGATTAACTTTTGGACATTTGGACGCGGATTGGGGATTTGGTAGTCTCCGGAATTATGCTCTTGGTATCAGGTTGGGTTATTAAGTATTAACCCGTGTTTTGTGTAATTGGGTCATTATTACAAATGCTTTTGTAATGTGTCATTTGTGTATCGAGGGTTATATTAAGTTGTTAAACGTAACGTTATGATATTATATTTTGGTTAAAACAGGATTGAAAATGTCATGTATTATAAACGGTATATATTGGGACCTAACTTATTAAAAAAAAATTAAAAAATAAAAATAAAAAATATGCTTCGTTTTTGGTAAACGGATTCGGGTTGTTTCAGTTCAAGTCAACGATGTGTTGATTCAGTCCGGTTTACACAAGGCATTAAAAGGTAAACCCACCTTTGTTTCCGGCAGTGATCTAGTTGTAAGTTCGATGAGAAAGAATGGGATGATATGGATTTGAGGGCAGCAAGTGCGATTCGTTTGTGTCTTACAAAGAACGTGCTTGCAAATGTGCACGGGTTATCAACGGCTAAGCAGCTTTGGGAAAAACTAGAGCAGTTGTACCAGGGCAAGGGCATCTCAAATCGGTTATTTCTTAAAGAACAGTTTCATACTTTGCATATGGATGGGGGTTCAAAGATTCAGATCATCTGAGTATTCTTAATGGTATTGTTTCAAAATAAGAAGCTATTGGAGTTAAAGTGAATGATAAAGATAAAGCATTGAGATTGATATGATCTTTATCATCGCCCTATGAGCATATGTAACCTATTTTGATGTATGGGAAAGATACTCTAGAGTTTGAAGACGTTACTAGCAAGCTCCTATCCAAGGAGAAAAGACTAGAAGGTAACGGAGTCTCGTTATCAAAAGGTACGGTACTGTTATGTTCGTATAGGCGGAAGAGAAACTCTAGAAAGAATCTGGTGTGCTGGAGGTGCGGGAAGACTAGGCATGTAAGGGTTAATTGTCCAGATGGAGCTAATCCGGCAAATGACTCCAAAGACGCTAACATTGTCTCCGTTGTTACGGAGAGTGATAACTTCCTTTGAAATCATGTCATCCTCATGGTGTGTCCGCGCCACCATGGAAAGGGATGTCCGTTAGCGGTTCCATAATTGCACACGGGCACTAGTTTGGCGTTGATACAAGTTGTGTCGTCTTGACTCTTTATACAACATTTGTCGATGTGAAATGCTTGGAATCTAATATTCTAAGTGCTATATTCTTTATGGTGAAATATATAATAATTTTTTTTAGAATTATGATTGTCTGTAAAAACAATGATTGGTATTGATAGGTCTTGACAATATTCAATTAGGATGCAAGTTTTATCTCTTTAGAGATAATGTCAACAGCATAAAAATGAGGATCTACATCGATTATCTTTGTAATGTGAAAGCATGTCAGTTATCATGGTTATCTTCTATAAAAAAGTTTAAGATTTATTGATTATATTTTGGTTAGAAATATTAATATGATTGTTTGTCTCACTTTAGTAGATAGTGGGTCAATATATTTGAGAATTATATTAGTTAAATACTAATTACTTTAAAAGAATCCTCTATATCATTATAACAATTTGTAATATATATTTTCTCTTTTTAGAGACATAATTTTTCTACTATTTTAAAGTAACTTGTGTTATGAATTATTCATATTTTTACTGTTATTGTTCGACTAAAAAGATTCATGACTAAACATGCAACTAGATTAGCTTCTTTTGTTTGCTTGCGATCAACTCATAAGTTAGACGGATCTTTTTTATCATTAGTTTATGCATGTTGATCAATTATCGCTATCCACATTGATGTAGCATCATTTGGATCAGTACAATTGAGGATAGAAACGCCGAGGCAACATGAGGTGTAGAGGTGCAAGGGTTAAAGCAAAAGTGACAGGATGGATGTCGTAGGAAGTGACAATAGAAGTTCAGTTTATTCAGTTTAAATTCTCAAACTACTCGGTTCAGCTTTAAAAAAGGGTATTTTTATTTGGACCGGAGTATTTTTTAATTGGACCGTGAGCTGAAATATAAAAATCTGATTATGTCCGATGTGATTGATTGCAGATGCAAAATGATACGGAGTAAACATTTATTTAATTTAATCTGTGTCTAAAATAACTTCTCTCTCATCTTCCCCATATACTCAACTTCTAAATCTTAAAACACTCGATAACCATCTTAACCACCATCTTTGATCACCGTCTCCGACCACCACTTCTGACCATCAGATGATCCGACTACCACCGCCACCATGACGTTCGTTTTTTTGGTTTTCCGTCCTCCCCACTTTCTTCTTTTTCCCGATCTCCTCCTTGCGCTGCCGCCTATCACCACCAAACGTCGCCTTCGACTTATTTAGAAACGATGGTCGATGACATCTGCTTTTGTATAACACTTAGTAAAATGTACATCTTTTTTAACACAATGTACAAGAATGTATGTGTAGGACTGATATATGAAGAGAGAGAGATAGACTTGTCATGAAAATAAAAAGGGCTACTTATTTATTTATTTTTTAAATTTAAAAGAAATAATGAGTCTGTGTACTCTTTTACGTTAATCGATGGTATAAGTAAGCGGGGCTCATTTATTTTTCAAGGTGCGCACGGTTCGAGACAAAATAACTCGTCCAATTAGTAGGACTTAAAAAATTTAAAGTCAAAAACGAAAGAGACTGAAAACTAAAAACCCAAACAAAACTGAAAACGTAGCCACTTACAATGAACATTTTTATAGAAATAAATTGATTGTAATTGATAGCCATCTATATTTCAAGTGATCTTTCAATTTTGAAATTGAACTCATTTTCATTTTTACCTCTAAAAAAATCAAAATTGAAACCTAATAAACACAATAAAAAAAAAAAAGAGAGAGCCAAACAGATTAACCACCCATCCGTCACAACATACGGCCTCTATCCCGTCACCCCTCGCTTACGAGGCCTGAACCACATCACCACGCCCGGTTCTTCTACCCAACAATTTCATTTTAAACTAACAATTAATCCGAATAAACTGAACCAGAACAATTAATGTAAATGCTATAATAAATCTACAAAAAGATAATTAAAAGAAAAAAGATTCCTCTCTTGAAATGATCAGGATTAGGAGTCTATATGACTGCGGTTTGGAGGAAAAGTGCAAATTTCAAAAACAAACAATCTAATTGCTAAACAGTCCAATAATGCATAAACCTTCAATTGAGCAATAGTCAAAAATACCCCAAGTAGAATCAAACATAAGTCGCAGATCTATTTGAAAACATTCGCAGTCCGATAATTGAATAGGTCAAATTAGTCAAACATCAATTTAAAACCCCTGAATTAAAAGAGAATGGATTAAAATATGGAGGTGTGCGTAACCCCAATCTAAGTATCAAAATAAGGGCTTTAAACACCACCTTTTAATTCTTAGGAGAGCTAATTATAACAGTAATACATATTACTGCCAATTACAAAGTAGCAAACTCCTTATAAAACAAATTACTATATAATAGAAAAAGAACAAATCTTGTAACTTTTTTAAAACACAAGACCAATGTTACAAGTATCACAATTAAATCATAAAATGCTACTAGAAAAAACTAACAAAAAATAAACAAAATAAAAAAAATCAAAGCTAAAAAAAAAAGTAATTAAAGGAGTTGCTCATATTCTATGGGTGTAAAGATGTCTGTCATGCTTAATATAGCATTCAGTACGAGGAATTTTTTATAATCACTGCAACCAAATACCCAAAACTAATTAAATCATTAAAACCTAATTTCTTATAACGAAAAATATGAAAATAATAAAATTGGATGCTCATATTCTATGGGTGTAAAGGAGTCTATCATGCTATTAAAAGCATTCAGATTTATGAATATTTGATTGTTTATAATCACTGCAATCCAAAATCTATCTATCGATAATAAATAAAGATTAGATATATAAAATTAAGTTGTGCGAACAAAATAACGAAACTTTACAGATTCTTGAGAACGAAAATAAAATATACGAGTAGAGATGCAGAATTAAGTGAATAATGAGTGGATGTAACTGCTACAAATGAAGCGTGTTTATAAGGGCAGTGTAAAAAGGAGGCGGGACTATGAAACCCTAATTTTAGTCATATGGGCTTCAATTCGAAAGGCCTAATATTTTGGTGGATTACAATCTACTATTTCTATCTAAGCTAATAAAAAAAATACGGAGTAAACAAATCTCGGGAAATTGTTTCATTTCAGCAAGTCTCTCTAACAATATGCTCTAAAAATAGAATTTGCAACATATGTTCCCATTCCATACATCACGCACCACGCATCTCGTGCGTGAAGTGTGGATACCGAGCACTTGGGCAAACTAGCACGTTGATAGTAGATACGCAATAAGTAACTTGCAATACTCACGATGCGTGTTACTTTTATAATAAGACCGCCCATTCCAGTTTTAAACTTTCACACGCATCAATAACCGTAAAAGCACGCATCCAAGGTGATTTTCTAGAAATCGATCATTTTATCAATTACATCCAATTTATTGTGTTGCAGCTGTCAATCTTGGTTTTGGCACCTAAGGTAATCCCTAATTCGAGTCTTTAATGTTTGATTTTGATTTAGGGTTGGGTTTTGGGTTGGTAGTGTGTTGTAAACCCCATTTCCTTTGAAATTTGGGGGTGTTGGTGTAAGTTTAGGTATGTAAACCCTAATGTTATAGGTTTAGAGTTTAATGACGGATTTAAAGAAATTGGTCTTGAATTTTGGGTGTTAATCACTAGTAAAATCGTGTGTTGATGATTAAGATGTTCATAAGAACATGTTTTGATTCAAAGTTTGGAAGTTGGCTTGCTAAGGGTCAATTTGAGTTTTGTGACTTGTTTTGGTATGTAAGTAATTAAGTACTTGGATTAGTGTTAAATTGGTGAGTTAGAAGCATAATCACTAGTCATTAGTGATTAAAGGAGAGACTTACGGTAGCTACTCCATGTATTGATGGAACTGGAATAACAAGAGATGAGGTTAGAATTGAATACGAATGGAAACCTCCACGGTGTGGTAATTGTTGTGTTTTCGGACACAAAGATGCTCAATGTCCTAAAGTCATTCATGTTAAAGAGGTTGCTAAAGTAAATGATGATGGATTTCAGGAGGTTAAAGGGAAGCATCATAAAGGGAGTATGAAAGGCAAAAATATTGAAGCCTTTCAAGTTGGTAAACCTAAGCCGAAACTTATATATAGGCCTACAGGAAAGCAAATTAACGTGGAGAAAGTTGTAAAGGAAGTAGTAAAGGAGAAAAAGGTGACGAGTACAAGTCAGGTGCAGGGGTTTACACCTTTAGTAAATCCTTTTGATGTTCTACAACAGGAAGTGGAAGGAACCAAGGTGAAGGAGGGGGTTGAAGTGGGTTTAATTGATGAAAAAAGTGATTTGGAGGGGGATGACATACCTTATCTATATGAACAACCTGAGGGGGCAAGCACTCCCGGACTAGAGTGTTCCAATGATTAGTATAGCCGCTTGGAATATACGGGGACTAGACCTCATCCCTAAGCAAAAGGAGGTAAGAGATGTTATTAGTAACAATAATTTATGCATTTGTGTTGTCCTTGAATCCAGGGTATCGATTAATAAATTAAAAGATATTGGGGACAAAGTGTTTATAAATTGGAACTTGACATCGAATAATAGATTTTGTCGTCGTGGTACTCGAATTATTCTTGTATGGACCCAGGAATAGTTAATGATATGATTTTAGCCGCCACCGATCAAGTCATACAATGTCAGGTTCGATTGGTTCATGAGAATAAAGACATGTATATTTCTTTTATATATGCCTCTAATAGCTATATCGAGCGTAGAGTGTTGTGGA
This sequence comes from Rutidosis leptorrhynchoides, assembly GCF_046630445.1. NCBI lineage: Eukaryota > Viridiplantae > Streptophyta > Magnoliopsida > Asterales > Asteraceae > Rutidosis > Rutidosis leptorrhynchoides. Next base: position 591,397,585 of record NC_092335.1, on the reverse strand, counting down.
ATGATCTTTTAATGCATAAGAACTTTGTTGGTGGTCATCCATGGGCTATGATGGGAGATTTCAACTCATCACTTGATGTTGGAGAATCCACAGCAGGTTCATCACGAATGACTATTGGTATGAGAGAATTTAGTGAATGTCTCAACAACATTCAAATTTGATGTTAATCATTCAGGGATGAATTATACTTGGAACCAAACTCCGAATTCAACAACAGGCATATTGAAGAAAATTGATCGTGTGTTGGTTAATGATGCTTTTCTATCTTCTCATGGGAATGCTTATGCCATATTCCAACCCTATAGAATTTCGGACCATAGCCCGACTATTCTCAAGATTCCCTCAGTGCAAATTAATCGATCTAAAGTATTTCGATTTAGTAATTATATCGCATACAGCGAGGGCTTCTTGACATGTGTAAAGGACGCTTGGAGAGTTAACATTGAAGGTCATCGAATGTTTCAAGTTGTTAAGAAGATGAGAAGTCTTAAACAACCTCTTCGAAAATTGATGTGGAATAAGGGAAACTTACATGCTAAAGTTTGTAAGTTGAGAGAGGAGCTTGACCACCTCCAAAACTTGCTATATAGCCAGCCGTATTCGAATGATATTCGGGAAGAAGAGATTAAAAATTTGAAAGGATATAATGATGCAGTTTGGAACGAGGAAAGGTTTCTCAAGTAAAGATCAAAGGTTAACTGGTTACAAGCTGGTGATAGTAAATTACTTCCACAAAGTAATTAAAGGGAAAGCTAATCGGTGTCGTATAAATTTGATTATGGACCAACAAGGGGTTATGGTAGAAGGTGTTGCTGTCCATGGGGTTTTTGTAGATCATTACAAGTATTTTTTTGGGCTCTTGTATGCCATGTGAAAGGATTGATAACACTGATGATATCTTTTCTAACAAGATATCACATGATATGGCCATAAATATGATTCGGCAGGTGTCGGACAATGAAATAAAAGCGGCCATCTTTGATATTGGTGACGATAAAGCGACAGGACCAGATGGTTATACGTCTACTTTTTCAAAAAAGCTTGGGACATTGTGGGTACGGATGTCTGTGCAGCTGTGAAGGATTTCTTTATGAATGGCCAACTTCTGAAGGAGATCAATCATACAATTTTAACATTATTACCGAAAATTGAAACGCCATGTGAAGTTAAGGACTTCCGCCCTATTTCTTGCTGCAATGTGATTTATAAATGCATTAGTAAGATTATTACGAATAGAACCAAAAGTTCGTTGGATACCATTGTGGGAGAGAATCAATCTGCATTTGTGCTAGGGAGAAGAATCTCGAAAAATATTCTTATTACTCAAGAAATAATGAAGAATTATCATCTTGATCGAGATACTCCGAGATGCGCTTTTAAATTTGATATCCAAAAGGCTTATGATACGTCAATTGGATTTTTTTGGAAGATGTCTTGAAGGATTTTGGGTTTCATCATGTCATGGTCAAATGGATTATGAAATGCGTTACAACAACCTCCTTTTCGATTAATATCAATGGCCAGCTTCATGGATATTTCAAAGGGAAATGTGGCTTACGCCAAGGCGACCCCATGTCCCCTTATTTGTTCATGCAAGTTATGGAGTTCTTAACGTTGCTGATCAAACGTAACATTCGGTCTTCGGACAATTTTAGTTATCATCCGAAGTGCGAAATTCAGAAAATAGTTAGTGTTTGTTTCACTGATGACCTCTTTATCTTCACACACGCAAACGTTGATTCTGTAAAGGTGATATCAGATGCGATTGAGGAATTCAAAAAGTGCTCCGAGTTAGTCCCTAGTTATCCGAAAAGCACGGCTTATTTTTGCAATGTTAACATAAGCGTAAAGAATGCTATACTTGCTTTAATGCCATTTGAGGAAGGTAAGTTACCGGTTATTCACCTGAGAGTGCCTCTTATATCAACTAGACTTTATCAAAAAGACTATAAAGTTTTAATTGATAGAGTGAAGGCGAAGCTTGAGGATTGGAAAAACAAGTATTTATCATTTGCAGGTAGGGTTCAATTAATTGTGTCGGTGCTCTCATCAATGCAAGTGTATTGGTCCTCGGTGTTTGTTTTGCCGGATGGTGCGATTAATGATCTGGAGAAATTAATCCGAGGGTTTCTATGGTGTCAGGGCACTATGAAAAAGGGTAAAACGAAAGTAAAATGGAGCGATGTATATCTTCCGAAAGATGAAGGTGGCCTGGGCATTAAAAGTTTAAAAAGTTGGAACCTCGCTCTCATGACTGATGTTGCAACGGAGGGGAACGAAAAACTATTATTTTTAATACGAAATACGGTACAATTTACACAATTTTTTATTTAATTTATATATAGGATATACCTAAACCTTGCTACAACACTTATAGGCAGTGTACCTAATCGTAGAGTAGTGTAGTTTTTAGTAAGTCCGGTTCATTTCACAGGGAGCTAGTTAAGTTTAACGCTATATTTTTATTAACTATATTTGTATAAAATATATATAATTATATATAGGTAGTAATATTATTATAAAAGGGGGTTTTTACCGTTTAATGACCGATTTGTCGATTTTAAATAAAGCGTAAAGATAAATGATGATAATTAAAATGCGTAAAATAAATAACAATATTTAAAATGACAATAAATAAATGACATTAAATAAAAGTACGATGAGATATAAAATAAAATAATTATGCTTATTTAAACTTCCGTAACCATGATGTTTGATGTTTTAATTTATTATTTATTACTCTGGTTAATTGTCCTTTGTCCTGGATTATTTGATACCTATCTGGTTTTTGTCTATAATAGTTCATTGGTCATAATTATAAAATGCTCGTCAAATTAACCTTATTCCCGAAGTCAAATATTCCAACTAATTAGGGATTCGAACTGTAACAAGGTTTTAATACTTTGTTAATAATTACACCAGGTTATCGACTGCGTGTAATCCAAGGTTTTAATACTTTGTTAACAATTACATCAATTACCCTTGTATGTAATCCACCCCTGTTATAATTAGTCCATGATACATTAATTTATTTACTTGGTCATAGTGAATAATAAATTACCCAATCAATTGATTAAATTAAATGATTTGTAAAAGATGTCGTATAAACGTCACTAAATAGGACACGCATAATCATTTAATAATTATTAGATTAACTAATTTGAAGATAGGTTCGACAGATTCCAACGAATTGTCATTCGATTAGACAATACCCCCCATCTATTAATAGTCCATAGTCCAATGTTCACAAGTGTCGGTCTTTTGTCCAAACCCAAATTATGGTACAAAATCCAATAACCCCATCTTAATATTTAGTCCAACATTATGATTACTTCGTTTCAAATAAGCATAATAATAACTTAGTTACGAGACATTAATTGAAAAAGGAAAAACGTAGCTTACAGTGATTATTTATCGCGTAGCGTTACACGGACAGAGTTCCGACTTTAAAACCCGTAAAACATTTCTTACAATAACCCAATTATTATTAATCTTAACTTAAGCTTAATATTATAAATAATAAATATAGTTTACAGAAAGAAAGAAAGAAGAGTGTGAAGAGGTGCACTGAATTCGGCAGAAACTTGTGGCTTTTATAGACTTGGCCAACTTCTGATGCCCATGCGATCGCATGGGATTTGTGCCTATATGCCATGCGATCGCATGGCTACCTGATCCAGCTCACAATGCTTTGTTTTCTAGTTTGCCGACACTTTATTTAAATATATATATATATATATATATATATATATATATATATATATATATATATAATTTTATATAATTATATATATTATATTATATTCTTGTGTATAGTTGACTTGTAATTTTAGCTCCGTTGACTTGCGCGTTGATGCTCGGTTTATGTCCCAATTCCGGATTTTTTAACGTCCTTTCGTACGATTTAATATCTTGTACTTTGCATTTCGCGACTTGTACTCTTGTCATTTTTTGACGTTTCTCATCAATAAATTGAACCACTTGAATTATATCTTGTACATTTGAGCTTTTTGGTCATTTGCGTCTTCAAATCGTCGTTTTCTTCTTTTGTCTTCGCACTTATTTATTTAAACGATTATTACTTGAAAATAGAACAATTGCAACTAAAAGCTTTACATATTGGAAGGATATTGAGCCTAAATATATGTTCATTTGGAGCACTATCAAATATCCCAACACTTGATCGTTGCTTGTCCTTAAGCAATATAGAACTTGAAATAAAATCACACTAGAATCACTTCTTTATTCTTCACACTCTATACATAAGTGATTATGATACAGCGGTATAAACAATGATAGTAATGATAGAACCATGGTTAAAGGTGGGTGTGCCATCCACAGTTGCCTCGGATTTAGGTCAACGACACTTGCAATCAAATAGCTGATTTACTTTCAGTTTTCAAAGCAAAATGCACATTTGAAAGGCGGTTTAAAGCCCCACGTTACTATGAAAATTTAGATCCTTAAGGAAATTGGATCTTTATGAAAATATTTGATCTTTTGAAAATTCATTCTAGCTTTTATCCTAGATAAGTTTTCCGGAATAACCCTTCATCGATGTTTGCAAAATATTTTTGTGGGTTTTGTGGGTTTCAGATTTAAAAATTTTAGCTCAAAACTTGTGATTTTGTGTCACCCACTTGCTAACCTTGTATTAGGAAAGCACGCGTCTAGTTTACTTGTCCCGTATATTACCTTTCGGTAAACTACAGTCCGGTTGTAAAGGAAAGCATTGAACAAGCAACTGTTATGGCAATGTCTAATGACAAGCAGATGTTCATGGTCCACAACATGTCGGATGCAATTACTATCCTTTGTAGGAGCAATAGTAAAGATCACCCTATAGTTTTTCAGTCTGGCACAAGGTCCTGTCTTCGACCATGCTATGCAACCACCGTTCTTACGGTTGACACCCGATTTGGTTCAGGTGACCTAATGAATTCCAGGTGAATTTCTAGAATTTTACGTTCAATGGTAATGAACGTATTGAAAATAGGTTTTCAGAAAACAAATCGATTTTAATTTGATCAAAATATTTTCTCGTTCAAGCTTGAGTTTAGATATCATTGAATTCCATGAGTTTGTAATTCTCAATCTTTAAGGTCAATCTCAAGGATTGAGTAATATCAGGCTTAAATGCTGCTTTTTAATCTTTAAAGAGATTATCCTTTCTGGGGGTCTGACTCATTAGTCTTATCAAGCTAATTTGCATGGCGCCCTCCCCATTTTACGAGACAGATCTTCTTATGGTTAGGATAAGTCTGACCACATGGCGACCCTGTTTGATGCTGAGATCCGTGAATTTCCTGCAGATTTTTTAGAGATGACTTTTCTAGATTTTTCATCAACCTACAGCTGGTCTGGACGACAACTTCTTGACCTAAATCAAGAAGCGCGTGTCTTTTTTGGAAGACTTTACTTCCTTTTAATGATGGAATTGATTCATCGTGTAGATCCATCTTTCTTTCATTTATATTATAGTATATTGGGTAAAACTGATTAATATAGTCCAAAACAAAAGCACCTGTAATAACTTTACAGAAACATGTGATAGATAGTTTTTAATTGAATAACTTGGTACATTCTCCCTACACTTGGCTCTTTTCATGCGTCTTTTTTTTCTAATAAATAAATTCAAGTGTTTTGGTTGTGTCTCAATTTATGTCCTTTCTGAGGTAACGACAATTTTGGCATTAACACCTAGTTTTATCATTCATAAATATGTATAAATATGATTTTGAATTCATTTAGTTGAAATTTTTTTAAATTTTCATAAAATTTGACAATTAAACCAAGTGTAAACCCGAGAGAATTTATAACCCTTCCCCACACTTAAGATCATGCAATGCCCTCATTTGCATGAGATTAGACTATAATTATAAATTCATGAGGGTGATTAGTGTAGAAAAGTGATTAAAAATACCATGTTTGTAATTACAAAGCTCGTCGAATGATAGATGGCGCACCTCATCGTTCATTCCTTTTGTTGTAATTTCACATATGTTTTGCGTCTTATCGTCAAAATTAGTAGCTTTTGCTGAACTTAATGTCATTCTTTAAAAGTGCGCTGTTTTACCGTGTTTTGTACGTAAGATAGACTACAATATATATATATATATATATATATATATATATATATATATATATATATATATATATATATATATATTATAAAACCTTTATTTATTAAAACAATTTAAATGAATAATTTTTTAAAAAAAATTTTGTTTCCTTTTACTTTAGGTAGAGGTAGTTTCGGTACGTTTACCTAGTCCATCCCTCGACAAAATTTAAAAATTGTCGTTTTAAAGCGATTGTTTTAAAAACAAAGATTTTCGGGTTTTTTTAATTTTTTTGGCATACTTTAGATCAATAATATTAAAAATAATGATAACAAAAATTTTCGCCCTGTTTTTGGGTAAAGCAATTTCGATTCTATGATCTAGTCTTTAACTTACGACGAATTTTAGAAATCATTTTTTAAACTTAATGAAATAAAGTAAATTTTGTTTTTAAATTCACACAAATTTAAATTTAAAATGCATATTAATTTTATACAAAACCTACAAAACAAAAAAAAATCAGAATGGGGGGAGAAAATTAGTTCTTTAGTGTCTGCTTGTGGAAAAGACCAATTGGATTCCATTCTCGGAACTACACGAGAACAGAACAACTAACTCTAGACATTATTTTCTTTTTAGAACATTTGAATCTCCCCACACTTAGGTAGCTGTGGTGTCGAAATTATGATTAACTTCATCGTCAATTTCTCTTGGACCATAATCAACTTGCATATCTGTGACTTTTGCTTTAAGCCATTGGTCGGATTCCTGTGTAATATCTACAAATTCAACTCGTTTCGTCTTTTCTTTAGGCGATAGATTGGATACTAACCGGTTACATAACTTAAAGTTCCCCTTGGTTCTAGCATCGCGAATCCGTTTAATAAGTTTCTTCATCGAATTATTAATAACGGAGTCATTTAATTTCGTATCAACAACGGGGTTCTTTGTTATCAAGTCATCATTAGGTGTTACTTCATTTTCCCCACACTTAGGCATTTTATTATTGTTAAGCACTACCGTTGGAGTTGGTAAAACAACATGCTTCTCATCGATCATTTTTATTGGTTCAACGATTTTGGTTGGTGGAGATTTAGACTTTCGAATCACAAAAGTGATCGATTTGTCACCATCACTAAGTGTCATTCTACCCTTTCTTACATCAAATAACACCCCGGTGGACGCTAAGAATGGTCGACCTAAAATTAGAGGAATGTTTGAGTACTCTTCTATGTTAATGACAATAAATTCGACTAAAAAGGTTAAATTACCTACTTGAACGGGTAGGTTTTCAGCAATTCCAACTGGGTGCCTAATGGTTTGATCAAAGAGTCGAATATTCATTTCCGTTGGACTTAACTCACCTACTCATAATCTCTTATATAATGAAAGAGGCATAACACTCACACTCGCACCTAAATCTGCTAGTGCATCATACATGACACAATCACTAAGTAGACAAGGAACAATAAATTCACCCGGATCACCCATGATGTTATGCGAGGTGTATATGAAATACTATTATTTTTATTACGAAATACGATACAAATTACACAAGTTTTAATTATTTATTTATGGGATATACCTAAACCTTTCTACAACACTTATAGGCAGTGTACCTAATCGTAGAGTAGTGTAGTTTTTAGTAAATCTGGTTCGTTCCACAGGGAGACGGCTTATTGTGTACTATATTTTTAACAACTATATTTGTATAAATATATAAATATATATATTAGTAATATAGTACTATTATTATTATAAAAGGGGGGGTTTTTACCATTTAATGACCAGTTTGTCGATTTTAAATAAAGCCTAAAGATAAATGACGATAATATAAATGACAGAATTTAAATTGCGATAAAGTATATTGCAGTAATTAAAATGACAGTAAATAAAGGTACGATGAAATATAAAATAAAACAATTATGCTTATTTAAACTTCCGTAACCATGATGTTTGACGTTTTGATTTTAATTAATTGTTACCCGGGTTAATTGTCCTTTGTCCTGGTTTATTTGATACCTATCTGGTTTTTTTCCATAATAGTCCATCGGTCATAATTATAAAATGCTCGTCAAATTTACCTTATTCCCGAAGTCAAATATTCCAACTAATTAGGGATTCGAACTGTAACAAGGTTTTAATACTTTGTTTAATAATTACACCAGGTTATCGACTGCGTGTAATCCAAAGTTTTAATACTTTGTTAACAATTACACCAGTTATCCTTGTATGCAATCCACCCCTGTTTTAATGAGATATGAATATTAATTTACCCACTTGATCAAAATGAATAATCAATTACCCAACCCGAATAATTAATTAAATGATCGTAAAAGATGTCGTATAAACGTCACTAAATAGAACATACATAATCATTTTAATAATTATTAGATTAACTAATTTGAAGATATGTTTGACAGATTCTAATGATTTGTCATTCGATTAGACAATACCCCCTATCTATTAATAGTCAATAGTCCAATGTCCACAAGTATCGGTCTCTTGTCCAAACCTTAATTATAGTACAACATCTAATAACCCCGTCTTAATATTTAATCTAACATCACGATTACTTTGGCTCAAATAAGCATAATAATAACTTAGTTACGAGACATTAAATTAAAAAGCAAGAACATAGCTTACAGTGGTGATTAATCGCGTAGCGTTGCACGGACAGAATTTCAACTTAAAACCCGTAAAACATTCTTACAATAACCTTATTATTATTAAATTAAATTAAAATTATAAATATATATATATATTACATGTAAAGAGAAATAAAGAAGAAAAGGTATCCATAACTCGTCCGAAAATTGCTCAATTTATAGACTTGGCCAGCTACATCATCCCATGCGATCGCATGGCTTTTGTGCCTTCTGGCCATGCGATCGCATGGCCTCCTGATCTAACTCATAAACTTGCCAAAAACGTGGGCGGCTCTTGATTTATTTATTATATAATATAATATATATAATTTTATATAATTATATATATATATATATTATATTATATTCTTGTGCATAGTTGACTCGTAATTTTAGCTCCGTTGACTCATACGTTTCTTCTCGGTTTATGTCCCGGTTTCGGATTTTTGAACGTCCTTTCGGATGCTGAGATATTTTGTACTTTGCGTTCCGCGGCTCGTACTCTTGTAATTTTTAGACGTTTCTCATCAATAATTCGAATCACTTGGATTGTACTTTGTACTTTTTAGCTTTTTGGTCATTTGCGTCTTCAAATCGTCATTTTCTTCTTTTGTCTTCTCACTTATTTATTTAAACAAATATTACATAAAAATAGAACAATTGCAACTAAAAGCTTTACATATTGGAAGGATATTGTGCCTAAATATATGTTTATTTGGAGCACTATCAAATATCCCCACACTTGAGCGTTGCTTGTCCTCAAGCAATACAGAACTTGAAATTAAAGCACACGAATCACTTCTTTATTCTTCACACTTTATACATTAGTGATTTTGATACGGCGGTATAAACAATGATAGTAACGATGTGGTTTACAGTCCCACATGACTATGAAAATTTAGATTCTTTAAGGAAATTGGACCTCTATGAAAATATTTGATCTTTTGAAATTTCATTCTAGCTTTTACCCTAGATAAGTTTTCCGAAATAACCCTTCACAGGTGTTTGCAAAATGTTTTTGTGGGTTTTGTGGGTTTCAGATTTTAAAATTTTAGCTCAAAACTTGCAGTTTTGTGTCACCCACTTGCTAACCTTGTATTAGGAAAGCACACGTCCAGTATACTTGCTCCGTATATTACCTTTCGATAAACTAACGTCCGGTTGTAAAGGAAAGCGTTGAACAAGCAAATGTTAAGGCAATGTCTAATGACATGCAGATGTTCATGGTCTACAACGTGTCGGATGCAATTACTATCCTTTGTAGGAGCAATAGTAAAGATCACCCTATAGTTTTTCGGTCTGGTACAAGGTCCTGTCTTCGACCATGCTATGCAACCACCGTTCTTACGGTTGACACCCGATTTGGTTCAGGTGACCTAATGAATTCCGGGTGAATTCTCAAGATTTTAAGTTCAATGGTAATGAACGCATTGAAAATAGGTTTTCAGAAAACAAATCGGTTTGTAATTTGATCAAAATATTTTCTCGTTCAAGCTCGAGTTTAGATATCATTGAATTCCATGAGTTTGAATTCTCAATCTTTAAGGTCAATCTCAAGGATTGAGTAATATCAGGCTTAAAAGCTGATTTTTAATCTTTAAGGAGATTATCCTTTTCTGGGGGTCTGATTCATTAGTCTTATCAAGCTAATTTGCACGGCGCCCTCCCCATTTTACGAGACAGATCCTCTCATGGTTAGGATAAGTCTGACCACTTGGCAACCCTGTTTGATGCCGAGGTTCGTGGATTTTCTGCTGATTTTAGAGATGACTTTTCTAGATTTTTCGTTGACCTACAGCTGGTCTGGACGACAATTTCCTGACCTAAATCAAGAAGCGCGTGTCTTTTTCGGAAGACTTTACTTCCTTTTAATAATGGAATTGATTCATCGTGTAGATCCATCTTTCTTTCAAATATATTATAGTAAATCGGGTAAAACTGATTAGTTTAGTCCAAAGCAAAAGTACCTGCAATAATCTTGAACAAATATGTGATATATGTTTTGAAGAACTTGGTAAATTCTTCCCACACTTAGCTTTTATTTATTCTTTTCTTTGCCTTTTTATTTTCCTTTATTCCATTTTAAATGAATTCAAGCGTTTTGGGTTGTTTCTCCATTTATGTTCTCTCTGAGGTAACAATAATTTCGGCATTAACACATAGTTTTATCATTCATAAATATGTATAAACATGATTTTGAATTCATTTAGTTGAAAACTTTTCAAATTTTCACAAAATTTGGCAATTAAACTAAGTGTAAACCCGAGAGAATTTATAACCCTTCCCCACACTTGAGATCATGTAATGCCCTCATTTGCATGAAATCAGACTATAATTATAAATTCATGAGAGTGATTAGTGTAGAAAAGTGATTAAAAATACCGAGTTTGCAAACATATTATTTTATATCACATTTGATATTTTGCGTCTTGTCGTTAAAATTAGTAGCTTTTGTTGAACTTAATGTCAGTCTTTGAAAGTGCGCTGTTTTACACTGTATTGTACATAAGATAAACTACAAACATATATATATATATATATATATATATATATATATATATATATATATATATATATATATATATATATATATATATATATATATATTATAAAACCTTTATTTATTAAAACAATTTAAATGAATAATTTTTTTAAAATTTTGTTTCCTTTTACTTTAGGTAGTTTCGGTATGTTTACCTAGTCCGTCCCTCGACAAAATTTAAAATTTATCATTTTTAAAGCGATTGTTTTAGAAGCAAAGATTTTTGGGTTTTTTAATTTTTTTTGGTATACTTTAGATCAATAAAATTAAAAATAATGATAACAAAATTTTTCGCCCCGCCCTCGGGTAAAGCAATTTCGATTCTATGATCTAGTCTTTAACTCACGACAAATTTTAGAAATCAATTTTTAAACTTAATGAAATAAAGTAAATTTTGTTTTTAAATTCACACAAAACTTAAATTTAAAATGCATATTAATTTTATAACCTACAAAACAAAAACAAAAATTTCAGAATGGGGGGAGAAAACTAGTTCTTTAGTGTCTGCTAGTGGAAAAGACCAATCGGATTCCATTCTCGGTACTACACGAGAACAGAACAACTAACTCTAGATAGCATTTTCTTTTTAGAACATTGGAATCTCCCCACACTTATGTAGCTGTGGTGTCGAAATTGTGATTAACTTCATTGTCAATTTCTTTTGGACCATAATCAACTTGCATATCTGTGACTTTTGCTTTAAGCCATTGGTCGGATTCCTGTGTAACATCCACAAATTCAACTAGTTTCGCCTTTTCTTTAGGCGATAGATTGGATACTAACCGGTTACACAACTTAAAGTTCCCCTTGGTTCTAGCATCGCGAATCCGTTTAATAAGTTTCTTCATTGAACTATTAATAACGGGGTCGTTTAATTTCGTATCAACAACGGGGTTCTTTGTTATCAGGTCATCATTAGGTGTTACTTCATTTTCCCCACACTTAGGCATTTTATTATTGTTAAGCAGTACCGTTGGAGTTGGTAAAATAATATGGTTCTTATCGATCGTTTTTGTTGGTTCAACGGTTTTGGTTAGTGGAGATTTAGACTTTCGAATCACAAAGGTGTCCGATTTTTCACCATCACTAAGTGTCATTCTACCTTTTCTTACATCAAATAACGCCCCGGTAGATGCTAAGAATGGCCGACCTAAAATTAGAGGAATGTTTGGGTCCTCTTCTATGTCAATGACAATAAATTCGACTAGAAAGGTTAAATTACCTACTTGAACGGGTAGGTTGTCAGCAATTCCAACTGGGTGCCTAATGGTTTGATCAAAGAGTCGAAGACTCATCTCTGTTGGACTTAACTCACCTACTCCCAATCTCTTATATAATGAAAGAGGCTTAACACTCACACTCGCACCTAAATCTGCTAGTGCTGTAGTGACCCGGAAAATTTCGATTAAATTTAAACTTAATCTTTATACGATTTCGATACGATAAGCAAAGTATGTGTTTTTGAGTCTATAAAATTTTGAAACAATGTTCATATATTCAATTGACCTTCGACTGCTCTCGATGATTCACGAACAAATAATTAAAAATAGATATATGTGTGTATATATATAAATATTAATTCAAAATATAATTTGAAGTATTATATGATGTTGTTATTAAAAATTAATAAAATAAAAATAGGATATTATAATAATTATTATTTAAAATATATCTATATATATAAATAAAGTATATTAAAAATAAACATTAACTGATTGTAATACTCGTTTGATGTTTCGATTGATATTAAACAAGTAAGATGCAAGCTTGTGAGTGTAGTAAAATAAATAGTAGACGAACCTTTTTAATCACATGTTACACACTTAATGACTAAATTAAATAAATACATTCTTCGGTGTACTTTTATCCGCTACTGAATTACAACGGAGCACGATATAAAAGTCCGTGAGAACTGTCGATAGAAAAATGAGGCTGCTTAACTGTTTTAAAAACTCCATTTCAATTCTACACGTTTATAATATATTATTATTATTATAATTACTATTTAGGCTACTGTGCTTACTTTGAAATCCGGATTAGTTTATTACCTGTCATTTGTCTAAACATGTAAGTGGGATGATTATTAATATTTTGTAACTGTTAATGCACGAGTCATAATGTGAAATGATACTGTGCTTGATTTGTAATTATGCCTTTTCATTATCACTTAGTTTATATATACAATTACATATACGACATGCATGAGAAATTTATGAGTAAACCCAAAAACATTTGTGCTCCTTCTTCTTTTACCTCACCCACAACCTCAACCTTCTTCCACCCTCAATTTCTACCACAAACCATCGACCACTTTATCCTACTATTATATTCGGTTTAGCTGTTGTGAATTACTACCACAAAAACAACCGCCACCTACTGTGTCGACTTGCTACGGTTCTCAACAAACAAACCATCGAATCAACAACCATAGTAAACCATCGTTCCTGTTATTCTTGCTCGACAAAACAACCCGGTTCTTCTTAATTATCTTTTTCTGATCGAAGGCATCAACTCACAAAACCACCAACCATCCGATACGTTTCTATTAATTGATGCTACTACCATTACCTATTCAGTTTCATGTTTATTCTATCAAACCCATTTACTATTTTTTGTTTTGTTTTTAAAAACACCATTTAAACACCCACCACAAACCACCATTTAGGCCACTGCTGCAACTGCCGTTTTATAATCTGTTTCATTCGACTATCACAATGTCACTTTACGCTATTGTAGCTGACCTACTGTTCCTTCCTATTCGAAAAATGGTGATGAATAAGGGCCATGAAATGATGTGTTTGATGATGGATATTATGTGCTCAATGATGGAAATTATTAACTGGACAATGATAATGATGATATGGGTCCTCCGGGACTTTCAAAAAGTAAAGTTTCTTTTTTATATATACCCAAAAAGACAATCAAAACACTGTTGTTAATGAAAATGTTGGAGCACTAAAAGCCTCCTCAATCCCACGTGTAAATAGACCCCATTGTTATATTGCCTCTCAAATTGTTTTGTTACTAGACCCCTTTTGTATTGGACCTGATTTTGTTATACTTTTGGGCCATTAAGTTTATGCTTGAATTGGGCCGAATCATTTCCCATATACCTTGCAGCAGCGACTGCTTCTATTCTTTCCTTTTTAGCCGAGAACGAAGGAAGTATATGGTAGATAATGGTGATACAAATAAAGAGTAATGACGATGATGGTGACTGTTAATAATAAGGATATCCGATAACCACCATGAACACCTCGTCACTTCCTTTTTTTTTTGCTGCTACAGTCCGCCTTATAATTTCATTTTAAACGAAACCCAAACACCACTATTGATCATCATCAACTATTATCAACACTACTCGAAAACCCTACCAATTACTGTTTTGATCAGACATCAAAATCACTACTATCATCGTTAGTTTTACTGGAAAACCGAACACCTTTGAGCTATGATTACTAGTTGTTTTTCGAAGGGCTATTGGTTTCTGTCCAGGTGTAATACACGAACCCACAAGTGAATTATAGCTGCCCTTTTTATTTCTACTATTTCACGAAGCAAACTATAACCTAAGCCCAATACATACGAGCCCAATTGTTTCTTCACGGGTCTGGGTTGTTGATCAATCTACACGGCCCAACGAGCCCAACAATTCGAGTTTGCTACTATTCGGTATTTTGGTGATGTTATGCAATAAAGATGATGATCGATTATGACAATAATGGTGTGTACAATGAATTCAATTATGATATTAGGATTCGTTAATGATTATGATCGTGGTTAGATATTGATAATAACTAGAAATGGTTATCTTAATGAAGATGATAAGGGAATGATTATGATTATGATATACGGTAATGATGGTGACGAATAAGAAAATAATATGAAGTAGTTCGGTGATGGGCTTCACTTCGAAACATTTCTTGTCTCTCTCGTTCGATTTAAACCGAGGGTATAAATTATAAACTTAAGTTTAAATTTATATTTATACTATAATTATAAATGTTGAATATTATGATATTGATATATTGTTAAGAACTAAGTATGATTATTATTATTATCACTAATCATTAATAATATTATTATTATTAGTAGTAGTATTGAAATTACAAAAATTATTGTTATCATTATTATTATTATTATTAATAAAATCATTATTTATATAGTTATTATTATTAGTAGTATCATTATTTTTACTATTATCAGTATTATCATCATTATCATTATTATGATTATTATTATTATTATCATATCATGATTATTATTAATATAAGTATTATTATTACTGTTATTATTATTATTATTATTATTATTATTATTATTATTATTATTATTATTATTATTATAAATATCATTAACAATATTATCCCTAAAATGATTATTATTATGACTAATATTAATATTAGTATCATTATCGTTATTATTAGTAAGTTTGCTAAAAACATTAAAATTATCATTTTATCAAAAATTAACATTTTTTTAACATTAATATTAAAACTATCATTTTTATTAATATTTAATATTTAACATTTTTATTATTAGTATTATCATTATTATTATTTTTATTATTAATATTACTACAAATAAAATGACTAATGTTATTATCAAAATAATTATTATTATCAATATTTTTATTAAATCTAGTTATGAGTATATTATTATTAATTTAGTATTATTATAATTATTATTTTAACAAAAATGATATTTATATAAAAATATATTACGAGTATACTAATATTACATACTAAAATGTTTTAATATATTAACTAATATATTTATCATATATATTGATATAACATTAATTAAAATATATATTATAACATATTATAACATATTATAAGTATTAATATAATTATATATATAAAAACAATAAACTTAATATATTATAAAATATAAGTAAACTTAGTTGATTAAATGTGATATGTGTTAATATATATACAAATGATATAGGTTCGTGAATCCGAGGCCAACCCTATACTTGTTCAATGTCGTTCTATGTATTTTTACTACAAAATACATTAGGTGAGTTCATTTGATTCCCTTTCACTCTTTACATTTTTGGGACTGAGAATACATGCGTTATTTTTACAACTGCTTTATTAAATGCTTTTGAAATATATTTTTGAACTGCGAATACATGAAATGTTTTTATAAATGTTTGACAAGATAGACGCAAACAAAACATTCCTCGAATGAATTATGTGAACGTGATAATTGCCACCATTGAATTATGTGGACGAGATGATTGCCACAATTGATATGAATATTTTCCCCCTGATTATTATTGCTTGGTAACCTAAGAATTATAAACGGGTATGGCCCTAATTCACGCGAATCCTAAAGGTAGCTACCGGGTTTAACACCCCCACCCAGAATGTTCACTAGACGGAAGGGCTAGTGGGCGTGGTGTTTAGTACTTCGAGGTTTATATGATTATTATACAGACGAGATGTTCTGTTTTGGGGATATTATTATGCGCAGTATATGTTAAGGTCGGTTACCAAGCCAAGCTATGAAAGAAATGAAAAGTGAATGTTATGTATCGAGAGAATGATTTTATACACAGGTTATGTGTATGTTATTTTTGTGCACAAGATATGTGTACGGTTACTAAGATTTATGAAAGATGATTTCGTACACGAGAAAGGTGTACTATATTTAAAAGATATCGCATGTACATTACAGGGTGGGTATAGGATTCGGGCCCATTTGTACCATGCAGGATTTAAATATTGTGGTCTATTAAAATGATGAATTTTTATTGTTTACAATAAACTTATGAACTCACCAACCTTTTGGTTGACACTTTTCAAACATGTTTATTCTCAGGTCTGAAAGAAATCTTCCGCTATGCATTTGCTCATTTTAGAGATATTACATGGAGTCGTTCATGGCATATAGACGTCAGTTCATCGCGATGGTACCATATGTTATTGTGTTCGTTCAGGAAGATTTTGGACGGGGTATGACAAGTGCATCATACATGACACAATCACTAAGTAGACAAGGAACAATAAATTCACCCGGATCACCCACCCTGGGTGGAGGTTTTGGTGGAACTGTCTTCATCGGGTTTACTTTTACGGTTTTTGTTTCTTGCACTTTCTTATTCTTCTTCTTCTTTCCAGAGGTATCACAAATTTTATTACCTATCACTTGCTCATACTCAACTCCTTTTCTTGGAAACGGGATGGGTGGTCTGTATGGTGCCACCACTGGCTTTACATACTCGGGTGGTGGTGGTGGTGTTGTAACTTCTTCATTGTTACTCACATCGAAAACTTTTCCATCTTCTGATGCTGGTTTTTCAGAATTCGTTGATACCATATTAACATTCTCATTCCGAGACTTTACTTCAGTATCACTCGGTAGCTTTCCTTGTTCCCTCTCACTCATCATGCTAGCAAGAGTACCTACATGTTTTTCTAGATTCAAAATGGAAGCTTGTTGAGTTCTTAATGACTGATCAAACCACTCATTTATTTGGGTTTGAGATGTAATAAATTGTGTTTGAGATTCCATTAGCTTTGCCATCATTTCTTCCAGATTTGACTTTTTCTCTTCGGTTTGTTGTGGTGGTTTATATAAGCCAGGTCTTTGTTGATTGAAAGTGTTGTTTTGAGTTGGTTGGGTTTTTGGACCTTGTTGGTTGTACGAGTTATTGTTGGGTCCATTTGGATTGTAAAGAATGTTTTAATTTCGATTGAAGTTTGGCCGTGGCGGTTGATAATTATTTTCCAGCCTTTGGTTCATGTAGGAAACATTCTCTCGTTGTTCCATCGTTTGTTCAATGTGACAATCTTTCGTTAAGTGTGGTCCACCGCATTGCTCACAACTGATTCGTATTGCGTGAATATCTTTAGTCATCTTTTCCATTCGTCTCTCGAAAGCATCTATTTTTGCGGAAACGGAATCAAAGTGGCTAGAATCGGCTCTAGCCGCTTTAGATGAACGAAAAATATCTTTTTCCTGATGCCACTCATGCGAGTGGGAGGCTGTGTTATCAATGATTTTGTAAGCTTCAGTTGCGGTTTTCTTCATAATGGAATCACCAGCTGCTATGTCGATGTCTTTTCGTGTAGTAATATCGCATCCTTGGTAGAATATCTGTACTATTTGATAAGTGTCTAAACAATGTTGAGGACATCCTCTCAACAACTTTCCAAATCTTGTCCATGCCTCATATAGAGATTCATTTGGCTTTTGCGCGAACGTAACAATTTCTTCTTGAAGTCTTACGGCTTTAGATGCCGGAAAGAATCTTTTAAGAAATTTCTCAACTAAAACATCCCATGTGTCAATCGCTCCTTCAGGTAACAATTCTAACCAATCTTTGGCTTCTCCCTTTAAAGTCCAGGGAAATAACATGAGATAGATCTGTTCATCCTTAACTTCTCTGATTTTGAATAGAGTACAGATCCTATTAAAGGTTCGAAGATGTTCGTTTGGATCTTCTTTTGGCGTATCACTATATTGGCATTGATTAGTTACCATGTGTAGGATTTGTCCCTTGATTTCATAATCTGGCGCATTAACATCTGGCTTAATAATGGCGTGACCTTGGCCCGTGCGTGTGGCTCTCATTTGGTCTTCCATACTTAGAGGTTCAGTTACTTCCATAATTGAATTTGTTGAATACGAATCACTGGAGGATTCTGATTTAATGGTTTGTGGTTCAGGAGGAATGATTAGTGGTTCAGGATCTTGGAATTGTCCTTGAATATCCTCCGGGTTTTCAATTTTGAAGTCGGGTTCAAAAAATGGATTATTGGGATTTTGAGTTGGAGTACTTGTTTGACTAGATGATGATTCTAAAGAAAAAATCAACGGCGATAATATTGGCTAGATGTCTTGATCGAGTTACAGGTGGTGAACGTATAAATGGTGGTGAACGTTTTGCTCGGTGCATTCACTGAATATCCTATTAGTTATAAAGATAAAAATTATATAAGTTATCAAATTAATAGACTTTTTTGATTTTGCCAACGTTTCGAATAGCCAATAGATGCAGCAGGTAGCCAGGACCCTTTAAATCGGAAGCCCACAACTCGCCACTAACAAATCCAACTATTACTACGAATCAGAAAATTTGAATGTCTATCAATTTAACCGCTTAAAATAATTTTCGTCGAAATTTAAATAAGATAAAAATCTATGTCCTAAAAACTAGAGCGTAGAAATGAGAAAGAAAAAGAAGCGCGTCGAAAAACGTCAAAAAATAAAAATAAGAAAGAAAAACGTCGAAACTTAAAAGTCTAAAAATTAAATTTAAAAAGTTGTGCCAAAAGGTTTTAAAACTTAAATGCAATTTTATATCAAAAACGGCAATAACTTAATTAGGCACTAAAATAAATAAACGGCGTCGCAAAATTCTAAAGCGCATAAATCTTAATTCTAAAGAAAAAGCACTTAAGGGATTTTACGGCAAAGCCTAAAAATTTAGAAGTATAAAAATAACTACGGCAAAACTATACTTAAACTAATTACGAACGATACGACAAAAAGATACATACTCTAAAAGATATAAAATAAAAATGATAAAAATAAGATTTTATATAAAAATATTATTTTTATATTTTTCTATATAATAAGTACAAATAAATAAACATTACTCCCTCCGTCCCATCTTAAGTGTCCACTGTTAACTTTTTAAAGTCAATTTTTGTCAACTTTGACCGTAAATATTTTTATTTGTACTGTATAATATTTGATAAAAATTATATGAATGAATTGAGTTTTAAATGTGTTTTCATTCCATATAATTTTCATCAAATATTATATAACACAAATAAAAATATTTACGATCAAAGTTGACAAAGAAACACTTTGAAAAGTCAACAGTGGACACTTAAGATGGGACAGATGGAGTACATTACAAATAATAATAAAACTAGATATAAATATATTAATTAATACAAACCCTAATTAAATTAAATAATAATAATTATAAAAACCCTACAGCTGTAATTAATGCGTCAAAGGATCAGCCTGTCAGACGATCATGCGATCGCTTGAGTATTAGGCGTTGGGCTTATGCGATCGCATGGCCCAATAATCTAGATTTGATTCGGGCTTATTAAACTGACTCGGCCCATTTTTAATTTATTTATTTTTATTTGATTTTTATATTTTCTGATTTATATTTATATAAAATATTTATATAAAATATAAAGAAAACTTATATTTAAAATTCTAAAAATAAAAATATTTTTTAATTTTATATATCTTAAAATTATATATATATTTAAACACTTATTAATATAGGATATATATATATATATATATATATATATATATATATATATATATATATATATATATATATATATATATAGTAATTTTTTTTTTCTATATGTTTTTAAACAAAATATTTTTACAAAATTAGAGATAAGAAATATAGCGTAAAAATATAGCGTTTCGCCTGGTCCCCGGTAGCGGCGCCAAAAACTTGATGTTATGCGAGGTGTATACGAAATACTATTATTTTTATTACGAAATATGATACAAATTACACAAGTTTTAATTATTTATTTATGGGATATACCCAACCCTTGCTACAACACTTATAGGTAGTGTACCTAATCGTAGAGTAGTGTAGTTTTTAGTAAGTCCGGTTCGTTCCACAGGGAGACGGCTTATTGCGTACTATATTTTTAACAACTATATTGGTATAAATATATAAATATATATATATATTAGTAATATAGTAGTATTATTATTATTATAAAAGGGGAGTTTTTACCGTTTAATGATCAGTTTGTCGATTTTAAATAAAGCGTAAAGATAAATGACGATAATATAAATGACAGAATTTAAATTGCGATAAAGTAAATTGCAGTAATTAAAATGACAGTAAATAAAGGTACGATGAAATATAATATAAAACAATTATGCTTATTTAAACTTCCGTAACCATGATGTTTGACGTTTTGATTTTAATTAATTGTTACCCGGGTTAATTGTCCTTTGTCCTGGTTTATTTGATACCTATCTGGATTTTTTTCCATAATAGTCCATCAGTCATAATTATAAAATGCTCGTCAAATTAACCTTATTCCCGAAGTCAAATATTCTAACTAATTAGGGATTCGAACTGTAACAAGGTTTTAATACTTTGTTTAATAATTACACCAAGTTATCGACTGCGTGTAATCCAAGGTTTTAATACTTGGTTAACAATTACACCAATTATCCTTGTATGTAATCCACCCCTGTTTTAATGAGATATGAATATTAATTTACCCACTTGATCAGAATGAATAATCAATTACCCAACCCGAATAATTAATTAAATGATCGTAAAAGATGTCGTATAAACGTTACTAAATAGAACATACATAATCATTTTAATAATTATTAGATTAACTAATTTGAATATAGGTTCGACATATTCTAATGAGTTGTCATTCGATTAGACAATACCCCCTATCTATTAATAGTCAATAGTCCATTGTCCACAAGTATCTGTCTCTTGTCCAAACCTTAATTATGGTACAAAATCTAATAACCCCGTCTTAATATTTAGTCTAACATCACGATTACTTTGGCTCAAATAAGCATAATAATAACTTAGTTACGAGACATTAAATTAAAAAGGAAGAACATAGCTTACAGTGGTGATTAATCGCGTAGCGTTGCACGGACAGAATTTCGACTTAAAACCCGTAAAACATTCTTACAATAACCATATTATTATTAACTTAAATTAAAATTAAAATTATATATATATATATATATATATATATATATTACATGTAAAGAGAAAGAAAGAAGAAAAGGTGTCCATAACTCGTCCGAAAATTGCTCAACTTATAGACTTGGCCAGCTACAACATCCCATGCAATCGCATGGCTTTTGTGCCTTCTGGCCATGCGATCGCATGGCTTCCTGATCTAGCTCATAAACTTGCCAAAAACGTGGGCAGCTCTTGATTTATTTATTATATAATATAATATATATAATTTTATATAATTATATATATATTATATTATATTCTTGTGCATAGTTAACTCGTAATTTTAGCTCCGTTGACTCATACGTTTCTTCTCGGTTTATGTCCCGGTTTCGAATTTTCGAACGTCCTTTCGGATGCTGAGATATTTTGTACTTTGCGTTCCGCGGCTCGTACTCTTGTAATTTTTAGACGTTTCTCATCAATAATTCGAACCACTTGGATTGTACTTTGTACTTTTTAGCTTTTTGGTCATTTGCGTCTTTAAATCGTCATTTTCTTCTTTTGTCTTCGCACTTATTTATTTAAACGAATATTACATAAAAATAGAACAATTGCAACTAAAAGCTTTACATATTGGAAGGATATTGTGCCTAAATATATGTTTATTTGGAGCACTATCAACCCAACCTGGGTAGAGGATTCGGTAGAACTGTCTTCATCGGGTTTACTTTTACGATTTTTGTTTCTTGTACCTTCTTATTCTTCTTCTTTTTTCCTAAGGTATCATAAATTTTACTACCTATCATTTACTCATACTCAACTCCTTTTCTTGGAAACGGGATGAATCGTCTGTATGGTACCACCACTGGTTTTACATACTCGGGTGGTGGTGGTGGTGTAACTTCTTCATTGTTACTCACATCTAAAACCTTCCCATCTTCTGGTGCTGGTTTTTCAGAATTCGTTGATACCATATTAACATTCTCATTCCGAGAATTTACTTCGGTATCACTCGGTAGCTTTTCTTGTCCCCTTTCACTCATTATGCTAGCAAGAGTACCTACGTGTTTTTCTAGATTCAAAATGGAAGCTTGTTGAGTTCTTAATGACTGATCAAACCTCTCATTCGTTTGGGTTTGAGATGTAATAAATTGTGTTTGCGATTCCATTAGCTTTGCCATCATTTCTTCCAGATTTGGCTTTTTATCTTCGATTTGTTGTGGTGGTTTATACAAGCTAGGTCTTTATTGATTGAAAGTGTTGTTTTGAGTTGGTTGGTTATTTGGACCTTGTTGGTTATATGTGTTATTGTTCGGTCCATTTGGATTGTAAAGAATGTTTTGATTTCGATTGAAGTTTGGCCTTGGCAGTTGATAATTATTTTGATAATTATTTCCCGGCCTTTGGTTCATGTAGGAAACATTCTCTCGTTGTTCCATGATTTGTTCAATGTGACAATCTTTCATCAAGTGTGATCTACCGCATTGCTCACAACTGATTCGTATCGCGTGAAAATCTTTATTCATCTTTTCCATTCGTCTCTCGAAAGCATCTATTTTTGCGGAAACGAAATCAAAGTCATGGCTAGAATCGGCTCTAGCCGCTTTCGATGAACGAAAGATATCTTTTCCTGGTGCCACTCATGTGAGTGGGAGGCTGTGTTATCAATTATCTTGTGAGCTTCGGTTGCAGTTTTATTCATAATGGAACCACCAGCTGCTGTGTCGATGTCTTTTCGTGTAGCAACGTCGACACCTTGGTAGAATATTTGTACTATTTGATAAGTGTCTAAACCGTGCTGAGGAAATCCTCTCAACAACTTTTCGAATCTTGTCCATGCCTCATATAATGTTTCATTTGGCTTTTGCGACGTAACAATTTCTTCTTGAAGTCTCACGGCTTTAGATGCCGGAAAGAATCTTTTAAGAAATTTCTCATCTAAAACATCCCATGTGTCAATCGCTCCTTCAGGTAACGATTCTAACCAATCGTTGGCTTCTCCCTTTAAAGTCCAGGGAAACAACATGAGATAAATCTGTTCATTCTCAACTTCTCTAATTTTGAATAGAGTACAGATCCTATTAAAGGTTCGAAGATGTTCGTTTGGATCTTCTTTTGGTGTACCACTATATTGGCACTGATTAGTTACCATGTGTAGGATTTGTCCTTTGATTTCATAATCTGGCGCATTAACATGTGGCTTAATAATGGCGTGACCTTGGTCAGTGCGTGTGGCTCTCATTCGATCCTCCATACTTAGAGGTTCCGTTATTTCCATATTTGAAATTGTTGAATACGAATCACTAGAAGATTCTGATTTAACGGTTTGTGGTTCAGGAGGAATGATTATTGGTTCAGGATCTTGAAATTGTCCTTGAATATCCTCCGGTTTCTCAATTGTGAGGTCGGGTTCAAAAAATGGATTATTGAAAATTTGAATTGGAGTACTCGTTCGACTAGATGATGATTCTAAAGAAAAATCAACGGCGACGATATTGGCAATATGTCTTGATCGAGTTACAGGTGGTGAACATATGAAAGGTGGTGAACGTTTTGCTCGGTGAATTCACTGAATATCCTATTAGTTATAAATATAAAAATTATTAAAGTTATAAATTAATAGATTTTTCTGATTTTGCCCACGTTTCGAATAGTCAATAGATGCAGCAGGTAGCCAGGACCCTTTAAATCGGAAGCCCACAACTCGCCACTAACAAATCCAACTATTACTACGAACCAGAAAATTTGGATGTCTATCAATTTAACCGCTTAAATAATTTTTCGTCAAAATTTAAAGAAGATAAAAATCTATGTCCTAAAAACTAGAGCGTAGAAATGAGAAAGAAAAAGCGCGTCGAAAAACGTCGAAAAATAAAAATAAGAAAGAAAAACGTCAAAATTTAAAAGTCTAAAAACTAAAAATTAAAACTTGCGTCTAAAGGTATTAAAGCTTAAAAGGAAATCTATATCCAAAACGACAATAACTTAAAAAGGTACTAAAATTTATATACGGCGTCGCAAAATTTTAAAGCGCCTAAATCTTAATCTAAAGAAAAAGCACTTAAGGGATTTTACGGCAAAGCTTAAAGATCTAGAAATACTACGGCAAAATATTAAGCTTAAAACTATATATTACGAATGATAATTATAAAGACTACATATTAAATAATAAAAATATACAAATTATAAAAGAATAATCTAAAAAGGATAAAAATAATATTTTATATTATTTTTATAAAAATATTAATCTATATAATTAATAATAATAATTAATCTTAATATTACAAATTATTTATCAAAACTAGAAATATAAATATGTTAAATAAATAAACTCTAATTAATAATAATAATTTAATTAAACCCTAAAGATTAAATAATAATAATAATATTAACCCTAATTCGTATTAAATGCAATACGAGGTTGTTTCTGTCAGCACAAACCATGCGACCGCATGGTTATATGGTGTTGGGCTCATGCGATCGCATGGCCCAAGATTCCAGAAATGTTTTGGGTTTCGAACAGGCTTCGGCCCAATTTCTAATTCTTTTTTTTCTGATTTTAAATTATAGAAAATATTTATAGAAATATAATAAACTTATATTTTAAAATGTTAAAAATAAAAGTACTTTTTAATTTTATAAATAAAGTCTTTAAAATATATATATATATATATATATATATATATATATATATATATATATATATATATATATATATATATATATATATATATATATATATATATGTATATATATATATATATATATGTATATATATATATATATATATATATATATATATATATATATATATATATATATATATATATATATATATATATATATATTACAAATAAAAGATAGATAATTTAATAAAAATAAATTTATATTTTTAAAAGAATCTAAATAAAAATACTTTTTAAAGACAATCTCTTAAAAATATATGTATATATATATTTTTTCTTTTATTTATTTATTTAACACTTATTATAAATACAAAATATTTTTACGAAAAATGAAATAATATATTTTTACAAAAATATAGTTTACAAAAATATAGAGTTTTGCTTCGGCGTCCCCGGCAGCGGCTCCAAAAACTTGATGTTGCAGCGGAGGGGTACGAAATACTATTATTTTTAATACAAAATACGGTACAATTTACACAAATTTTTATTTAATTTATATATGGGATATACCTAAACATTGCTATAACACTTATAGGCAGTGTACCTAATCGTAGAGTAGTGTAGTTTTTAGTAAGTCCGGTTCGTTTCACAGGGAGCTAGTTAAGTTTAACGCTATATTTTTATTATATATTTGTATAAAATATATATAATTATATATAGGTAGTAATATTATTATAAAAGGGGTTTTTTTACCGTTTAATGACCGGTTTGTCGATTTTAAATAAAGCGTAAAGATAAATGACGATAATTAAAATGCGTAAAATAAATAACAATATTTAAAATGACAATAAATAAATGACAGTAAATAAAAGTACGATGAGATATAAAATAAAACAATTGTGCTTATTTAAACTTTCGTAACCATGATGTTTGACGTTTTAATTTATTATTTATTACTCTGGGTTAATTGTGCTTTGTCCTGGATTATTTGATACCTATCTGGTTTTTGTCCATAATAGTTCATTGTTCATAATTATAAAATGCTCGTCAAATTAACCTTATTTCCGAAGTCAAATATTCCAACTAATTAGGGATTCGAACTATAACAAGGTTTTAATACTTTGTTAATAATTACACCAGGTTATCGACTGCGTATAATTCAAGGTTTTAATACTTTGTTAACAATTACACCAATTACCCTTGTATGTAACCCACCCCTGTTATAATTAGTCCATGATACATTAATTTATTCACTTGGCCATAATGAATAATAAATTACCCAATCCAATTGATTAAATTAAATAATTTGTAAAAGATGTCGTATAAACGTCACTAAATAGGACATGCATAATCATTTAATAATTATTAGATTAACTAATTTGAAGATAGGTTCGACAGATTCCAACGAATTGTCATTCGATTAGACAATACCCCCCATCTATTAATAGTCCATAGTCCAATGTTCATAAGTGTCGGTCTTTTGTCCAAACCCAAATTATGGTACAAAATCCAATAACCCCATCTTAATATTTAGTCCAACATCATGATTACTTCGGTTCAAATAAGCCTAATAATAACTTAGTTACAAGACATTAATTGAAAAAGGAAGAACGTAGCTTACATTGATTATTTATCGCGTAGCGTTACACGGACAAAGTTTCGACTTTAAAACTCGTAAAACATTTCTTACAATAACCCAATTATTATTAATCTTAACTTAAACTTAATATTATAAATAATAAATATAGTTTACAGAAAGAAAGAAAGAAGAGTGTGAAGAGGTGCACTGAATTCGGCAGAAACTTGTGACTTTTATAGACTTGGCCAACTTCTGATGCCCATACGATCGCATGGGATTTGTGCCTATATGCCATGCGATCGCATGGCTACCTGATCCAGCTCACAATGCTTTATTTTCTAGTTTGCCGACACTTTATATATATATATATATATATATATATATATATATATATATATAATATATAATTTTATATAATTATATATATATTATATTTTATTCTTGTGCGTAGTTGACTTATAATTTTAGCTCCGTTGACTTGCGCGTTGATGCTCAGTTTATCTCCCGGTTCCGGATTTTTGAACGTCCTTTCTGAAATGTCCCGTTCTTATTGATTAAAAACGTTCCATATTAATTGATTTCGTTGCGAGGTTTTGACCTCTATATGAGACGTTTTTCAAAGACTGCATTCATTTTTAAAACAAACCATAACCTTTATTTCATAAATAAAGGTTTAAAAAGCTTTACGTAGATTATCAAATAATGATAATCTAAAATATCCTGTTTACACACGACCATTACATAATGGTTTACAATACAAATATGTTACATCGAAATCAGTTTCTTGAATGCAGTTTTTACACAATATCATACAAACATGGACTCCAAATCTTGTCCTTATTTTAGTATGCAACAGCGGAAGCTCTTAATATTCACCTGAGAATAAACATGCTTTAAACGTCAACAAAAATGTTGGTGAGTTATAGGTTTAACCTATATATATCAAATCGTAACAATAGACCACAAGATTTCATATTTCAATACACATCCCATACATAGAGATAAAAATCATTCATATGGTGAACACCTGGTAACCGACATTAACAAGATGCATATATAAGAATATCCCCATCATTCCGGGACACCCTTCGGATATGATATAAATTTCGAAGTACTAAAGCATCCGGTACTTTGGATGGGGTTTGTTAGGCCCAATAGATCTATCTTTAGGATTCGCGTCAATTAGGGTGTCTGTTCCCTAATTCATAGATTACCAGACTTAATAAAAAGGGGCATATTCGATTTCGATAATTCAACCATAGAATATAGTTTCACGTACTTGTGTCTATTTTGTAAATCATTTATGAAACCTGCATGTATTCTCATCCCAAAAATATTAGATTTTAAAAGTGGGACTATAACTCACTTTCACAGATTTTTACTTCGTCGGGAAGTAAGACTTGGCCACTGGTTGATTCACGAACCTATAACAATATATACATATATATCAAAGTATGTTCAAAATATATTTACAACACTTTTAATATATTTTGATGTTTTAAGTTTATTAAGTCAGCTGTCCTCGTTAGTAACCTACAACTAGTTGTCCACAGTTAGATGTACAGAAATAAATCGATAAATATTATCTTGAATCAATCCACGACCCAGTGTATACGTATCTCAGTATTGATCACAACTCAAACTATATATATTTTGGAATCAACCTCAACCCTGTATAGCTAACTCCAACATTCACATATAGAGTGTCTATGGTTGTTCCGAAATATATATAGATGTGTCGACATGATAGGTCGAAACATTGTATACGTGTCTATGGTATCTCAAGATTACATAATATACAATACAAGTTGATTAAGTTATGGTTGGAATAGATTTGTTACCAATTTTCACGTAGCTAAAATGAGAAAAATTATCCAATCTTGTTTTACCCATAACTTCTTCATTTTAAATCCGTTTTGAGTGAATCAAATTGCTATGGTTTCATATTGAACTCTATTTTATGAATCTAAACAGAAAAGTATAGGTTTATAGTCGGAAAAATAAGTTACAAGTCGTTTTTGTAAAGGTAGTCATTTCAGTCGAAAGAACGACGTCTAGATGACCATTTTAGAAAACATACTTCCACTTTGAGTTTAATCATAATTTTTGGATATAGTTTCATGTTCATAATAAAAATCATTTTCTCAGAATAACAACTTTAAAATCAAAGTTTATCATAGTTTTTAATTAACTAACCCAAAACAGCCCGCGGTGTTACTACGACGGCGTAAATCCGGTTTTAAGGTGTTTTTCGTGTTTCCAGGTTTTAAATCATTAAGTTAGCATATCATATAGATATAGAACATGTGTTTAGTTGATTTTAAAAGTCAAGTTAGAAGGATTAACTTTTGTTTGTGAACAAGTTTAGAATTAACTAAACTATGTTCTAGTGATTACAAGTTTAAACCTTCGAATAAGATAGCTTTATATGTATGAATCGAATGATGTTATGAACATCATTACTACCTTAAGTTCCTTGAATAAACCTACTGGAAAAGAGAAATATGGATCTAGCTTCAATGGATCCTTGGATGGCTCGAAGTTCTTGAAGCAGAATCATGACACGAAAACAAGTTCAAGTAAGATCATCACTTGAAATAAGATTGTTATAGTTATAGAAATTGAACCAAAGTTTGAATATGATTATTATCTTGTATTAGAATGATAACCTACTGTAAGAAACAAAGATTTCTTGAGGTTGGATGATCACCTTACAATATTGGAAGTGAGCTAGCAAACTTGAAAGTATTCTTGATTTTATGAAACTAGAACTTTTGGAATTTATGAAGAACACTTAGAACTTGAAGATAGAACTTGAGAGAGATCAATTAGATGAAGAAAATTGAAGAATGAAAGTGTTTGTAGGTGTTTTTGGTCGTTGGTGTATGGATTAGATATAAAGGATATGTAATTTTGTTTTCATGTAAATAAGTCATGAATGATTACTCATATTTTTGTAATTTTATGAGATATTTCATGCTAGTTGCCAAATGATGGTTCCCACATGTGTTAGGTGACTCACATGGGCTGCTAAGAGCTGATCATTGGAGTGTATATACCAATAGTACATACATCTAAAAGCTGTGTATTGTACGAGTACGAATACGGGTGCATACGAGTAGAATTGTTGATGAAACTGAACGAGGATGTAATTGTAAGCATTTTTGTTAAGTAGAAGTATTTTGATAAGTGTATTGAAGTCTTTCAAAAGTGTATAAATACATATTAAAACACTACATGTATATACATTTTAACTGAGTCGTTAAGTCATCGTTAGTCGTTACATGTAAGTGTTGTTTTGAAACCTTTAGGTTAACGATCTTGTTAAATGTTGTTAACCCAATGTTTATAATATCAAATGAGATTTTAAATTATTATATTATCATGATATTATCATGTATGAATATCTCTTAATATGATATATATACATTAAATGTCTTTACAACGATAATCGTTACATATATGTCTCGTTTAAAAATCATTAAGTTAGTAGTCTTGTTTTTACATATGTAGTTCATTGTTAATATACTTAATGATATGTTTACTTATCATAGTATCATGTTAACTATATATATATATCCATATATATGTCATCATATAGTTTTTACAAGTTTTAACGTTCGTGAATCACCGGTCAACTTGGGTGGTCAATTGTCTATATGAAACATATTTCAATTAATCAAGTCTTAACAAGTTTGATTGCTTAACATGTTGGAAACATTTAATCATGTAAATATCAATCTCAATTAATATATATAAACATGGAAAAGTTCGGGTCACTACAGTACCTACCAATTAAATAAATTTCGTCCCGAAATTTTAAGCTGTTGAAGGTGTTGACGAATCTTCTTGAAATAGATGCGGGTATTTCTTCTTCATCTGATCTTCACGCTCCCAGGTGAACTCGGGTCCTCTACGAGCATTCCATCGAACTTTAACAATTGGTATCTTGTTTTGCTTAAGTCTTTTAACCTCACGATCCATTATTTCGACGGGTTCTTCGATGAATTGAAGTTTTTCGTTGATTTGGATTTCATCTAACGGAATAGTGAGATCTTCTTTAGCAAAACATTTCTTTAAATTCGAGACGTGGAAAGTGTTATGTACAGCCGCGAGTTGTTGAGGTAACTCTAGTCGGTAAGCTACTGGTCCGATACGATCAATAATCTTGAATGGTCCAATATACCTTGGATTTAATTTCCCTCGTTTACCAAATCGAAAAACGCCTTTCCAAGGTGCAACTTTAAGCATGACCATCTCTCCAATTTCAAATTCTATATCTTTTCTTTTAATGTCAGCGTAGCTCTTTTGTCGACTTTGGGCGGTTTTCAACCGTTGTTGAATTTGGATGATCTTCTCGGTAGTTTCTTGTATAATCTCCGGACCCGTAATCTGTCTATCCCCCACTTCACTCCAACAAATTGGAGACCTGCACTTTCTACCATAAAGTGCTTCAAACGGCGCCATCTCAATGCTTGAATGGTAGCTATTGTTGTAGGAAAATTCTGCTAACGGTAGATGTCGATCCCAATTGTTTCCGAAATCAATAACACATGCTCGTAGCATGTCTTCAAGCGTTTGTATCGTCCTTTCGCTCTGCCCATCAGTTTGTGGATGATAGGCAGTACTCATGTCTAGACGAGTTCCTAATGCTTGCTGTAATGTCTGCCAGAATCTTGAAATAAATCTGCCATCCCTATCAAGGATAATAGAGATTGGTATTCCATGTCTGGAGATGACTTCCTTCAAATACAGTCGTGCTAACTTCTCCATCTTGTCATCTTCTCTTATTGGCAAGAAGTGTGCTGATTTGGTGAGACGGTCAACTATTACCCAAATAGTATCAAAACCACTTGCAGTCCTTGGCAATTTAGTAATGAAATCTATGGTAATGTTTTCCCATTTCCATTCCGGGATTTCGGGTTGTTGAAGTAGACCTGATGGTTTCTGATGCTCAGCTTTGACCTTAGAACACGTCAAACATTCTCCTACGTATTTAGCAACATCGGCTTTCATACCCGGCCACCAAAAATGTTTCTTGAGATCCTTGTACATCTTCCCCGTTCCAGGATGTATTGAGTATCTGGTTTTATGAGCTTCTCTAAGTACCATTTCTCTCATATCTCCAAATTTTGGTACCCAACTCCTTTCAGCCCTATACCGGGTTCCGTCTTCCCGAATATTAAGATGCTTCTCCGATCCTTTGGGTATTTCATCCTTTAAATTTCCCTCTTTTAAAACTCCTTGTTGCGCCTCCTTTATTTGAGTAGTAATGTTATTATGAATCATTATATTCATAGATTTTACTCGAATGGGTTCTCTGTCCTTCCTGCTCAAGGCATCGGCTACCACATTTGCCTTCCCCGGGTGGTAACGAATCTCAAAGTCGTAATCATTCAATAATTCAATCCACCTACGCTGCCTCATATTCAGTTGTTTCTGATTAAATATGTGTTGAAGACTTTTGTGGTCGGTATATATAATACTTTTGACCCCATATAAGTAGTGCCTCCAAGTCTTTAATGCAAAAACAACCGCGCCTAATTCCAAATCATGCATCGTATAATTTTGTTCGTGAATCTTCAATTGTCTAGACGCATAAGCAATCACCTTCGTTCGTTGCATTAATACACAACCGAGACCTTGCTTTGATGCATCACAATAAATCACAAAATCATCATTCCCTTCAGGCAATGACAATATAGGTGCCGTAGTTAGCTTTTTCTTCAATAACTGAAACGCTTTCTCTTGTTCATCATTCCATTCAAATTTCTTCCCTTTATGCGTTAATGCAGTCAAGGGTTTTGCTATTCTGGAAAAGTCTTGGATGAACCTTCTGTAGTAACCAGCTAGTCCTAAAAACTGGCGTATGTGTTTCGGAGTTTTCGGGGTTTCCCACTTTTCAACAGTTTCTATCTTTGCCGGATCCACCTTAATACCTTCTTTGTTCACTATGTGACCGAGGAATTGAACTTCTTCCAACCAAAATGCACACTTTGAAAACTTAGCGTACAATTCTTCCTTCCTCAATACTTCTAACACCTTTCTCAAATGTTCACCGTGTTCTTGGTCATTCTTTGAGTAAATAAGTATGTCATCAATGAAAACAATGACAAACTTGTCAAGGTATGGTCCACACACTCGGTTCATAAGGTCCATGAACACAGCTGGTGCATTAGTTAAACCAAACGGCATGACCATAAACTCGTAATGACCGTAACGTGTTCTGAAAGCAGTCTTTGGAATATCATCTTCTTTCACCCGCATTTGATGATACCCGGAACGTAAGTCAATCTTTGAATAAACAGACGAGCCTTGTAGTTGATCAAATAAGTCATCGATTCTCGGTAGTGGGTAGCGGTTCTTGATGGTAAGTTTGTTCAACTCTCGGTAGTCGATACACAACCTGAATGTACCATCTTTCTTCTTGACAAACAAAACAGGAGCTCCCCACGGTGATGTGCTTGGTCGAATGAAACCACGCTCTAAAAGTTCTTGTAATTGGCTTTGTAGTTCTTTCATCTCGCTGGGTGCGAGTCTGTAAGGAGCACGAGCTATTGGTGCAGCTCCTGGTACAAGATATATTTGAAATTCAACGGATCGATGTGGGGGTAATCCCGGTAATTCTTTCGGAAATACATCAGGAAATTCT
The DNA here is from genome assembly GCF_046630445.1 of Rutidosis leptorrhynchoides. Lineage (NCBI taxonomy): Eukaryota > Viridiplantae > Streptophyta > Magnoliopsida > Asterales > Asteraceae > Rutidosis > Rutidosis leptorrhynchoides. The sequence goes on along the minus strand of NC_092335.1, from coordinate 591,363,801 downwards.
TTTGCGACGGGAACATCATTGATGCTCTTTTCTTCAGTTTGTACTTTCTCGACGTGTGCTAGAACAGCATAGCAACCTTTTCTTATTAGTTTTTGTGCCTTCAAATTACTAATAAGATGTAGCTTCGTGTTGCCCTTTTCTCCGTACACCATTAAGGGTTTTCCTTTTTCTCGTATAATGCGAATTGCATTTTTGTAACAAACGATCTCTGCTTTCACTTCTTTCAACCAGTCCATACCGATTATCACATCAAAACTCCCTAACTCTACTGGTATCAAATCAATCTTAAATGTTTCGCTAACCAGTTTAATTTCTCGATTCCGACATATATTATCTGCTGAAATTAATTTACCATTTGCTAATTCGAGTAAAAATTTACTATCCAAAGGCGTCAATGGACAACTTAATTTAGCACAAAAATCTCTACTCATATAGCTTCTATCCGCACCCGAATCAAATAAAACGTAAGCAGATTTATTGTCAATAAGAAACGTACCCGTAATAAGCTCCGGGTCTTCCTGTGCCTCTGCCGCATTAATATTGAAAACTCTTCCACGGCCTTGTCCATTCGTGTTCTCCTGGTTCGGGCAATTTCTAATAATGTGGCCCGGTTTTCCACATTTATAACAAACTACATTGGCATAACTTGCTCCGACACTACTTGCTCCGCCATTACTCGTTCTGACACCATTTGTTCCTTTCGTTCTATTAACCCCTGGTCCGTAGACCTCACACTTCGCCGCGCTATGACCATTTCTTTTACACTTGTTGCAAAATTTGGTGCAGAACCCCGAGTGATTCTTTTCACACCTTTGGCATAGCTGCTTCTGATTGTTGTTGTTGTTGCGGTTATTATTGTTGTTGGGATGATTGTTGTAGTTGCCGTTGTTGTTGTTGTTGTTGTTGTTGGGCCGTTTGTTGTAGTTGCGATTGATGTTGCGATTGTTGGGATAATTGTTGCGATTATTGTTGTAATTGCTGTTGTTGTTGTATTGGTGATTCTTATCACCGTTTTCCTCCCACTTTCTTTTGACTTGCTTCACATTGGCCTCTTCAGCAGTCTGTTCTTTAATTCTTTCTTCAATTTGGTTCACGAGTTTGTGAGCCATTCTACATGCCTGTTGTATGGAGGCGGGCTCGTGTGAACTTATATCTTCTTGGATTCTTTCCGGTAATCCTTTCACAAACGCGTCGATCTTCTCTTCCTCATCTTCGAATGCTCCCGGACACAATAGGCACAATTCTGTGAATCGTCTTTCGTACGTGGTAATATCAAATCCTTGGGTTCGTAACCCTCTAAGTTCTGTCTTGAGCTTATTGACCTCGGTTCTGGGACGGTACTTCTCATTCATCAAGTGCTTGAATGCTGACCACGGTAGTGCGTACGCATCGTCTTGTCCCACTTGCTCTAGATAGGTATTCCACCATGTTAACGCAGAACCTGTGAAGGTATGCGTAGCGTACTTTACTTTGTCCTCTTCAGTACACTTACTTATGGCAAACACCGATTCGACCTTCTCGGTCCACCGTTTCAATCCGATCGGTCCTTCGGTTCCATCAAATTCCAAAGGTTTGCAGGCAGTGAATTCTTTGTAGGTGCATCCTACACGATTTCCTGTACTGCTAGATCCAAGGTTATTGTTGGTATGTAGCGCAGCCTGTACTGCAGCTATGTTTGAAGCTAGAAAAGTACGGAATTCCTCTTCATTCATATTCACGGTGTGTCGAGTAGTCGGTGCCATTTCCTTCAAAATAGTTAAATGGAACAAGTTAATCATACAGAATATTAAGAGTAGTTAATAGTATTTCGTAGCATAATATGAACTCATTTATAAAAGCTTTTTCTTCATATTAGCGTTTTATAAGTTTAAATTCGGGTAGTACCTACCCGTTAAGTTCATACTTAGTAGCTAATATACAATTCAACTACTACAATTCTATATGAAAAACTGATTATAATAATATTTCGCGTTCAAACTTTTATACAATATTTTACAAACTTACAATACCGCTTATTTTACATAAAGCATGAAATATAGCACACAATAACTTTGATACAAGATAGTTGTGAAGATAATTCTAGCTAGTACACAAGTCGTTCAGCAAAGGCAATAAAGACACGTAATTCATACGTCCAGAAACAAGTCATGCATTCTGGTTTTACTAGGACTACTTCCCATCCTTGGTCTTGTGCAACATAACCGTTATGGCCGTTGATAAGACAGCGTGTTGTAACGTCGTCAAAGGGACGAGGGTTACGTAATGTCCAACAGTCCCGTAATAATCTAAAAACCTCATTTCTTACCCCAATTACCGACTCCGTCACTTGTGGAAACGTTTTGTTTAATAGTTGTAGCCCGATGTTCTTGTTCTCACTTTGGTGAGAAGCGAACATTACTAATCCGTAAGCATAACATGCTTCTTTATGTTGCATGTTAGCCGCTTTTTCTAAATCACGAAGTCCAATATTCGGATATATTGAGTCAAAATAATTTCTTAACCCGTTGCGTAAAATAGCATTTGGGTTCCCCGCAATATATGCGTCAAAGTAAACACATCGTAACTTATGGGTTTCCCAATGTGATATCCCCCATCTTTCAAACGAAAGTCTCTTATAAACCAAGACATTCTTGGAACGTTCTTCGAATGTCTTACAAACTGATCTCGCCTTAAATAGTTGTGCCGAGGAATTCTGGCCGACTCTAGACAAGATTTCATCAATCATGTCTCCGGGTAGGTCTCTTAAAATATTGGGTTGTCTATCCATTTTGTGTTTTTAAACTGTAAAATAGACAAGAGTTAGATTCATAAAAAAATACTTATTAATACAAGCAATTTTTACATATATCATAAAGCATACGAACACTATATTACATATATTACACCACACGAATACAACTATCTTATTCCGACTCGCTCGTTTCTTCTTCTTCGGTTTTGGTTCGTTTTGCCAAGTTTCTAGGGATATATGATGTTCCCCTAATACGAGCCGTCGTTGTCCACATTGGTTTAGAAAAACCTGGTGGTTTAGAGGTTCCCGGGTCATTGTTACAACTTAAGGACTTCGGGCGTTGACGATACATATAAAGTTCATCGGGGTTGGAATTAGATTTCTCTATTTTTATGCCCTTTCCCTTATTATTTTCTTTTGCCTTTTTAAATTCAGTTGGGGTAATTTCTATAACATCATCGGAATTCTCGTCGGAATCCGATTCATCGGAGAATTGGTAATCCTCCCAATATTTTGCTTCCTTGGCGGAAACACCATTGACCATAATTAACCTTGGTCGGTTGGTTGAGGATTTTCTTTTACTTAACCGTTTTATTATTTCCCCCACCGGTTCTATTTCTTCATCCGGTTCCGATTCTTCTTCCGGTTCCGATTCTTCTTCCGGTTCCGACTCTTCTTCCGGTTCCTCTTCGGGAACTTGTGAATCAGTCCACGAATCATTCCAATTTACATTTGACTCTTCATTATTATTAGGTGAGTCAATGGGACTTGTTCTAGAGGTAGACATCTATCACATAATATCAAACGCGTTAAGAGATTAATATATCACATAATATTCACATGTTAAAAATATATAGTTTCCAACAAAATTTGTTAAGCAATCATTTTTCAAGTAAACACGGTCGAAGTCCAGACTCACTAATGCATCCTAACAAACTCGATAAGACACACTAATGAAAAATTCTGGTTCTCAAAGACCAACGCTCGGATACCAACTGAAATGTCCCGTTCTTATTGATTAAAAACGTTCCATATTAATTGATTTCGTTGCGAGGTTTTGACCTCTATATGAGACGTTTTTCAAAGACTGCATTCATTTTTAAAACAAACCATAACCTTTATTTCATAAATAAAGGTTTAAAAAGCTTTACGTAGATTATCAAATAATGATAATCTAAAATATCCTGTTTACACACGACCATTACATAATGGTTTACAATACAAATATGTTACATCGAAATCAGTTTCTTGAATGCAGTTTTTACACAATATCATACAAACATGGACTCCAAATCTTGTCCTTATTTTAGTATGCAACAGCGGAAGCTCTTATTATTCACCTGAGAATAAACATGCTTTAAACGTCAACAAAAATGTTGGTGAGTTATAGGTTTAACCTATATATATCAAATCGTAACAATAGACCACAAGATTTCATATTTCAATACACATCCCATACATAGAGATAAAAATCATTCATATGGTGAACACCTGGTAACCGACATTAACAAGATGCATATATTAGAATATCCCCATCATTCCGGGACACCCTTCGGATATGATATAAATTTCGAAGTACTAAAGCATCCGGTACTTCGGATGGGGTTTGTTAGGCCCAATAGATCTATCTTTAGGATTCGCGTCAATTAGGGTGTCTGTTCCCTAATTCATAGATTACCAGACTTAATAAAAAGGGGCATATTCGATTTCGATAATTCAACCATAGAATATAGTTTCACGTACTTGTGTCTATTTTGTAAATCATTTATAAAACCTGCATGTATTCTCATCCCAAAAATATTAGATTTTAAAAGTGGGACTATAACTCACTTTCACAGATTTTTACTTCGTCGGGAAGTAAGACTTGGCCACTGGTTGATTCACGAACCTATAAGAATATATACATATATATCAAAGTATGTTCAAAATATATTTACAACACTTTTAATATATTTTGATGTTTTAAGTTTATTAAGTCAGCTGTCCTCGTTAGTAACCTACAACTAGTTGTCCACAGTTAGATGTACAGAAATAAATCGATAAATATTATCTTGAATCAATCCACGACCCAGTGTATACGTATCTCAGTATTGATCACAACTCAAACTATATATATTTTGGAATCAACCTCAACCCTGTATAGCTAACTCCAACATTCACATATAGAGTGTCTATGGTTGTTCCGAAATATATATAGATGTGTCGACATGATAGGTCGAAACATTGTATACGTGTCTATGGTATCTCAAGATTACATAATATACAATACAAGTTGATTAAGTTATGGTTGGAATATATTTGTTACCAATTTTCACGTAGCTAAAATGAGAAAAATTATCCAATCTTGTTTTACCCATAACTTCTTCATTTTAAATCCGTTTTGAGTGAATCAAATTGCTATGGTTTCATATTGAACTCTATTTTATGAATCTAAACAGAAACGTATAGGTTTATAGTCGGAAAAATAAGTTACAAGTCGTTTTTGTAAAGGTAGTCATTTCAGTCGAAAGAACGACGTCTAGATGACCATTTTAGAAAACATACTTCCACTTTGAGTTTAATCATAATTTTTGGATATAGTTTCATGTTCATAATAAAAATCATTTTCTCAGAATAACAACTTTAAAATCAAAGTTTATCATAGTTTTTAATTAACTAACCCAAAACAGCCCGCGGTGTTACTACGACGGCGTAAATCCGGTTTTACGGTGTTTTTCGTGTTTCCAGGTTTTAAATCATTAAGTTAGCATATCATATAGATATAGAACATGTGTTTAGTTGATTTTAAAAGTCAAGTTAGAAGGATTAACTTTTGTTTGCGAACAAGTTTAGAATTAACTAAACTATGTTCTAGTGATTACAAGTTTAAACCTTCGAATAAGATAGCTTTATATGTATGAATCGAATGATGTTATAAACATCATTACTACCTTAAGTTCCTTGGATAAACCTACTGGAAAAGAGAAATATAGATCTAGCTTTAATGGATCCTTGGATGGCTCGAAGTTCTTGAAGCAGAATCATGACACGAAAACAAGTTCAAGTAAGATCATCACTTGAAATAAGATTGTTATAGTTATAGAAATTGAACCAAAGTTTGAATATGATTATTACCTTGTATTAGAATGATAACCTACTATAAGAAACAAAGATTTCTTGAGGTTGGATGATCACCTTACAAGATTGGAAGTGAGCTAGCAAACTTGAAAGTATTCTTGATTTTATGAAACTAGAACTTTTGGAATTTATGAAGAACACTTGGAACTTGAAGATAGAACTTGAGAGAGATCAATTAGATGAAGAAAATTGAAGAATGAAAGTTTTTGTAGGTGTTTTTGGTCGTTGGTGTATGGATTAGATATAAAGGATATGTAATTTTGTTTTCATGTAAATAAGTCATGAATGATTACTCATATTTTTGTAATTTTATGAGATATTTCATGCTAGTTGCCAAATGATGGTTCCCACATGTGTTAGGTGACTCACATGGGCTGCTAAGAGCTGATCATTGGAGTGTATATACCAATAGTACATACATCTAAAAGCTATGTATTGTACGAGTACGAATACGGGTGCATACGAGTAGAATTGTTGATGAAACTGAACGAGGATGTAATTGTAAGCATTTTTGTTAAGTAGAAGTATTTTGATAAGTGTATTGAAGTCTTTCAAAAGTGTATAAATACATATTAAAACACTACATGTATATACATTTTAACTGAGTCGTTAAGTCATCGTTAGTCGTTACATGTAAGTGTTGTTTTGAAACCTTTAGGTTAACGATCTTGTTAAATGTTGTTAACCCAATGTTTATAATATCAAATGAGATTTTAAATTATTATATTATCATGATATTATCATGTATGAATATCTCTTAATATGATATATATACATTAAATGTCTTTACAACGATAATCGTTACATATATGTCTCGTTTAAAAATCATTAAGTTAGTAGTCTTGTTTTTACATATGTAGTTCATTGTTAATATACTTAATGATATGTTTACTTATCATAGTATCATGTTAACTATATATATATCCATATATATGTCATCATATAGTTTTTACAAGTTTTAACGTTCGTGAATCACCGGTCAACTTGGGTGGTCAATTGTCTATATGAAACATATTTCAATTAATCAAGTCTTAACAAGTTTGATTGCTTAACATGTTGGAAACATTTAATCATGTAAATATCAATCTCAATTAATATATATAAACATGGAAAAGTTCGGGTCACTACACTTTCGTACGATTTAATATCTTGTACTTTGCATTTCGCGACTTGTACTCTTGTCATTTTTGGAGGTTTCTCAAATTGAACCACTTGAATTATATCTTGTACATTTGAGCTTTTTGGTCATTTGTGTCTTCAAATCGTCGTTTTCTTCTTTTGTCTTCGCACTTATTTATTTAAACGATTATTACTTGAAAATAGAACAATTGCAACTAAAAGCTTTACATATTGGAAGGATATTGAGCCTAAATATATGTTCATTTGGAGCACTATCAATGACGTACCACGTGTGGAGCTTGATTACTCATAAACAGTCGTTATAGGTAAAGTGGATTCATACGTATCGACTTAACAATAAAAACATTTGGGAAGTGGATGTTGTGCCTATTGCTAGTTATGGGTGGCACAAGATCCTTAACATATAGGACACGATTTGAAAGTTCATTATTCATTCTGTTGGAGATGGTCAGATTACGTATGCTTTGCACGACACATGGTCAGATTTTGGTCATCTTTCTGAGTTCATTACGCATAGAGACTTACATAGAGCAGGGCTCGAAAGTAATGTAAAGATTGCGCAACTGCTTGGTCAAGATGGGTGGAAATGGCCAAAGGAATGGGTCCCTATGCTAATAGACATTGCCCTTCCTAATAAAAATAGAGTTGATGTGGTGTATTGGAAATATTTTGATGGTAGCCTGGGTGAGTTTTTAACAAAGGCAGCTTGGAACTCGCTGCGTCCTCGTGCCCATAAGGTCCCATGGTATTCATGTGTGTGGTTCTCCCAATGTATTCCGCGTCACACATTTCTTGTGTGCTTAATGATGGGTGAGAAGTTGAAGACGTAGGATAAATTAAAGTCGTGGGATATAAATAAATCTTCAATTGATATCCAGGTGTGTGCTCTATGCAAGTTGCAACCCGATTCGCATAATCACTTATTTTTTGAATGCCCATATTCGAAACAAGTATGGGAGCAGATAAAATTTTTTGCTCAGGTGCCAGATTTTGGTGACTGTTGGAGGATCATTATTGAAAGGTTAATGCCCGTGGCGAACAGAAGAGTAGCGAGAGTGATGGTTTTCAAGATCATATTTGCGGCTACTTCGTACTTTTTATGGAAAGAAAGGAATGATCAGCTTTTCAAAAAAGGAGAGCGTAGTGTGGAGCAGCTTTTCAAGATTATCCATGCTACGGTTAGGCTGAAACTGATGTCCGTAAGGTTCAAGGATAGTCATCATGTTCGATTATTGAAGATTGCCTGGCAAATTTAATGTTAGGATTGTGGTGTCTGTCTTGGTTGTCTGTTTGTGTGCTGGATTTTGTAGCCTGCTTGGCCTGTTTTTGCTATCGAGTTGTTTATGCTCGTTAGACTGTTTTGTATAGTTGTTATTCGTTTATAAAATTCACCGCGTTAATCCCTTTACCCAAAAAAATTTTTAAAAATCTAAAATTTGTGAAAATTTTAATTTTTTCAAGAGAAAATTCCCATTAGGAATTAAAATATGTAAATGGTAAACTTGTGAAGATTAAAGTAATCACCTTAGATATTATTTTAGGGTTCCTTGTTAAAATCATTACATAAGAGATGTACAAAAGACTTGTAATTTTTGAAATTGAATTTATAGTCAATGTAAGATCATTCTAAATGATGTAAAATATGATAAGAAAAATTTTTAATTTTAATTTATTTTGTTTAGACTAAGTAATGAAGTATCTTATTTTTACTTAAAAATAAATTAAGTTTAAATTATTAACCTAAGTATATTTAGCTCTTATATGTACTGTTTGTGGTTTTTTACTTAGTTTCGACCCAAAGTGATTCTTAGGTTCCACAAATGGACACCACGATTTACTTATTAATATTAAAAGTGCATAAATTCATAATAATAAAACCATCATCCATTAATAAAAATGCTCATGCATTTCCACCCACGACAAATCAAGAAAGTTATTATTACACCAATTATACTTTTAAAAGTTCATACATGAAACTCAAGAAAAGAAAAGCTCATGTGTGCATTATTCTTTATCTTAATTAATATACCAAAAATTGTGAAACGATTGTAAACTTATAGCCACTACCATATGACATAATAAGCATGGACCATTGAAGGTATATAGCTTATTTTTTATTGCACTTAAACTCCAAATTTCATGGACAAAATTATCTTAAAAACTGCATCCATCTAGTATGCACTTTAATATTAATATAGACAAGGGCATGAGTTTGGCTATTTAAAAAGTTGAAGTGGATAAATACACAAGCATATGTATGATTCTAAATATAATTAGATTTTTATATGAATATATTAATTAATTTATTTTTCCGTAAAAATAAGAAACCAAATTAAGGATTCTAAACCTTATAAAGTTTTATTAACATTTTTTTAGTTATTTTATTGGGCACTTACACCAGAATTTAAATTCCCTTTTAAAAAACATAACATGTCTTGAAAAGAAAAGAGAAACTTCACCTGGAGAAGAGTTGATAGTAATTCCATTCTCGTAGGATAGAAGTTCTTTTTGAACTTGACTTTTCCTTAGGATTTAAAGCTATATGCATAAAATATCCAAACTATTGGCCATCTCTTGATTTATTTAAGATTTTTCATATAATTTACTTGAGAACAAGTAAAAGCTTAAGTGTGGGAAATTTGATAACTCCTAAATTATACAGATTTTTCATAACCAATTTTAAGGAGTCATCTTGGTATTTTAAAGACATTTTAATACTTAACACACCAAAATGGGTAAAAATTGGGGAAAAAAAATGTATTTTTAATGTTTTGTTTGAGTTATGTATTAAACAGGATCAAAAACAGATAAAAAATTGATGAATAATAGATGAAGCCGCCGGCATGAAGCATGGAATCCGCTGGCTTGGTGAAGAGTTCCAGAACCTTCCATAATATTGCAGAAAACACTAGAATTCGAGAGATAGCAATGAAGTCGCCGACTTACCACTAAATCCGCCGGCTTAGTTCAGTTTCGTGTACTTAAAGCCCAAGAAATAGCTAAAAAAGGCAATAAAATTAGAAAGATTGCAGATCACTGAAGCCGCCGGCTATACATCTAAGCCGTCGGCTTGGCCAAAGGCAGATACACATTTTCCGGCTTGGGGCTTAAGTTAAACTTGATAAAATGTCTGACAAACACTTCTTGAGCGATGATTGAATTCCTTTTGTGCTTTTAATTTATATTAACTTTAAGTTAAGAAATTTGCACTGAATGATTCTATGCATTATAACTGTCACCGTGTGTATTTAAATACCCATCTAACTCCACATATAATTCACCTATTTGACATACAGTACTTTCATTAGTTGGCATATTCGAAGCATGGACGATGAAACTTATATTTCAATGGACGTATATTACGGTGGTCACGTATGTCCGCACTAGAAGTGGTATGAGGAAGGGAAAAAAACTTTAGTTAAGATTTACGAGTCAACGATTTTCTTCCTAGAATGGTTGCACGACTTACTAAAAAAAGAGTACCTTCCGAATATTCATCAATTATGTATTTTGACGAAGTGGGCGAAAAGTTGAAGTTTCTTTACAAATGAACAGTTTAACTACTTAAAAAATCGAGCGACGCAAAGAGGTTCTAAACTTTTATTATATCTATTTCATGAGACAGATTCGTATAGTGATTAAGGACAGGATAGTGATCAATCCCATTCGTAATCATTTTGCTACAATAACTTAGGGTTTATGTAATTAGGAATGTTCGAATAATGGCGTAAACTGTCATACTATAAAAACCATATGTTATATGTTATTAAGTTGTAAGTTATTAAGCTAATAAATTATATTTGGTTATTATAACAGTTTCTTATAACTGGATTCTCGACCTTTAGTTACATTGCGACAACACGCAATCCGGACCTCTTCTTAGTATAGGTTATAAGAACTAAGAAGGAAACAAGTATATATTGGTGGGCTAGGCTGCTAGCTCTTTTTTTTTTTTTTTTTATAAATTTGTGCTAATCGGGCCTTGATAATGTGTTGTTTATTGTCATTTGCTAATTAAATACTAAAATTTATGCAAGTATATTAGTTAAAGTTTATAGAGTAGAATCAGTGTTGTAAATCTCCCGAGATCTCCCCCGAGATCTCGTTTTTAGAAGGCGAACGAGACGAGATGTTCATCTCCCGAGATTTCTCGGTCAACGGGTTCAAACTTAGTCAAAGCCACGATTTCTCGGACTTTCTTGCTAATTTGTAAGATTTTCTTGTAAAATTCGTAATTTCTAAGATTTTCTCGCTCATTTCTCGGATATTTTTGTAAAATCTAGTAAAAACGTATATAAATATACATATATTTATGTTTTTATGTATATTTCTATTAAAAAAACTTAAAAATCAACGTAAGTCAACGTCCGAGATCTCCCCGAGATTATTCCGACATGCCGAGATCTCCTTAAAAAGTCCAAACGAGATCTCCCCGAGATCCGAATTCTCCAACCTTGACTAGAATATATAACTTTTACTTTCTTTTGTCATTATGTTAACGGCAAACGGCTATTTATAGATGGTCTTTTGGATATAACTGGTTTTCGAACCCTCGCTTCGCGCCGGGGTTCGGTTTTCAATGTATTTTATTGCGTTCAGTTTGTAAAATTATTTTGTGGCTAACGGTGATATCATTGAAGCGCAACTCGAGTCGAACTAAAAGGTATAACCCGTGAAAGATTTAAATGTTATTTTAAATTAACAATATATGTGCATCTCCGCGTTTCACTATCAAATTGTCGACTTTTAAAAATTTAACGCAAAATCAACGTGTATGAAAAGTACCCCAAATAGTTAGCGTTTTTTTAAAAAGAATTCGTTTGTATAGTTAGTGACATTGTGTTCGTAAAATTATTTCGAGTTTAACGACGATGCCGGAAAAATTTAACTCGTTGCGAGCAAGAAGATATGACCCGTTGAATATTTGGGTGGAGTTTATTTAAGATTTTTTTATGAAAATGGTGATTTAACATTGTACCCCCTGTTTGGGGGGCCGGTTTTAATGTTTGAACAAAGTGTGGGGGAGTTTTTTTGGCAAAGTGGAAGTTAGTAAAAAAAAAGAAGGCAAAATGACGAAAATACTCTAAATACTATTCATCATTTTTGTCTAATAGTTAATATGGTAATTTTTATAAGTTATCATTAGCGTATAAAATAAAAATATTGTATATAATAATCAATCTTTAAGTTAGAATAATAAATTAATATATTGACGACAACTTCAATTATATATACTAATACTAATCAGTTTAAAAAATAATCTCTAATTAAAACTTAAACAGTTGACTGTTGACAAATGGAGAGGCTAAATCTAGCCATCTTTTTTACTAGATCTACCCAAATTTGCAAAAGTCAATTAAATTATTGTATAATTATCATGCTAGCTATTTACTCTATTTTCTTTTATCATTTTAGTCACAACAAGGGCAAGAAGCACTTTTTCAAATAGTATATTAGAATAATTAAATGACTTAGAACCTTAATATTCAATTAAACAAAATATTGGCTATTAACCCGAATGATTTAAACAATATCAAGTGCGGAATTAATTGAATAGAACACAAAAAATAAGAATACACAATTGTAAATATAACAATCATCAAGATTAACAAGAAGTGAAAGATTTGAGAAGTACGCATACATATCCTATTTATAGAGTGGAGATTTTAGGAAGCATAATCCCCTCAAAGTCTAATAATCCAGTTTCATAACAAACTATACAATAAGTAAGGAAATAACATAAAATCGTATCACTTCAAATCTTCTCTAAGAATGCAGAGATATTCTTTTAAATGAAATCTCTTCATTCTTATCATCTTAAGTCATCACACGTATTGATTAATTCTTTAATATTGATCTTGATCTTGTCAGATTTTCTACTTTGTAGTTCATGTCAGGGTCTATGCTCTTCACTGCATACTAGAGTCTATGAATATAAAATTATTTTAGTTATTTTGACATCTTCATTTATAAATATAACTAATCATTGATTTGAATGTGTCACATGATCTAAGTGTAGTCCATGATTAGAGCACTGATAGTGGTGACCTACGCAGTTGCATGTCATTAGAGATTGATTGAGTTAGAAAAAGTGAGGAATAAGGGGTATGTCAGTTGGTATGTCAGTTAGTATATTAAAATAATATTTCATATTTTTATATTAAAAGATTTTTTCCTTTGTAAAAAAAGAGAAATTAAAAAAAAAACTCGTCGCATAAGCAACTAAAGTTTGGTGATATGGAGCGCGAGATGGATGGTCACATGAGTTGGGAGTGGTGTCATTGGTGACATGCTCGCACTCCCATGATCTTATGAGTGCATCATCTCATTTTTTTCATGGTCCTTTATGTTGAATTTGTTCTTACATTTTAACGTGTTTTTTAATAAAAGAAAATCCAAACGTATTTAAGAACATATAAATCACCATATTTATAAATATTACATATTGATAGCTTGTAAACTGTTTTTAAGATAAATGTTTTTTCTCTCCCTAGCACATCCCCCAAGAATTCAACTTATAGTTTTTCGTATAACTACTCACCTTTAAGCATATCGCTTGTTCGATTTTCCTCTTCTTTCTCAGCGTTATGCGTTGTCTCTTATGTGCTTGTTCTTTGACTCTTTTTCCCTACCTTCCCTGGCGTGATTAAATTGTGTAGGAACTAGAGAGGAGAGAGAGAAGGGGGGGGGGGGGGGGGGGGGTTGAATAGTTCCTAAACAATTTATTAAAACTTTTTCGGTTTAGATGTTACACGGTCGACTTTACAATCGACCGTGGGTTCGACCGTGCAGGTTATGTTCAACAATGATTTTGTTTTCAAGTAAGCTTACCAAAGCTTAAACCATATTATTGTGCAAATATTTATATGATTGATGTTAGAATAACTATCTCTTGCTATATGAGTATTACTTGCTATTTGCTAATATGTTTGATACTCATTAATTTGCCAACTTGTTAACATGCTCTTAAACTTGCTATGTGTTATTTGCTAGAACACTATGATTCAAATAACTAGTTCACTTCAAGGAATTAAGTGTAACATGGTTCACAAATAATAATGGTCAATAATCTATTTGGTCTTGTCTAAGTAACACATTATGTAACATGTCCAAGTACAACTTAACATTGATGTCTTTACACACTTAATGTTTAACTTAGAAAGACACCATTAAGTTAATCTTTGCTTAATCTTAAAATTTGTCACGACCCGAAAAATTTCGACTAATTTTAAATCAAACTCTTGGTACGATTTAATATTTTTGACACGATAAGAAAAGTCTGTTAAGTTGAGTCTCAAAAATTTTGAATTGTTCTCATATATTCAATTGATCTTCGACTATTTCTGACGATTCACGAACTATTACTTGTAAATAAATGAATATTATATATTATTACATCTCTAGATATTTGAGATGTATACACGTTTTAAGAATTGTGTAATTCATTTACTGTGTTTTCAACTTTTCAATAATAATACTTATATATATGCACCCATATGCATAATAGAAGACACACAATAAACGACACCCTTAATTAATTATGTCGACTAAAAACAATTATTGAATCCGTGAACATAATTATTAAAGTAACTCACTATTTTCTTTTTGTTTCAAATCATTTCATTAAGCACGTTTTATATTTATTAGTATATTATTATTATTATTATTATTATTATTTATTTAATTAGATTTACAGTTACATATAATTATATATAAAAATATAGATAGATGATGATATGATACATATACTTATGCATATGCATTCTTCAACCATCACTTTTCCTTTCTTGTTTCTGTCGACCCAAGGCCACCACCGGCCACCTTGCTGCCACCGGGAACCACCACCGCCGTCCAACATCTACAACCACCACTAAAACCGCTACTCTCTTTCTCTCTTCCTTTCTTCTTCATTGAATCAACATCACTTACAATTCTTTTTCTGCTAATGAACAGGCTGAGAAATCACCAAATCTACAATAGTGAACCGCCTACCTCCACCACTCCTTCTGCTCGAGACCATCGCCACCAAACCACCACTTAACGGATAAAAGTTGCTGTTCCTATTTTCCTTTTCAGTCACAACCCATGACACCACCTATTTAGCTTCCTGTTAATCGATTACTTCAACTGCCACTGTACATAAATTGATGTTGGTTCGACCACCTATCAAGAAACCACCAACGAAACCCATTTAAAACAACCACCATCAAACTCAACTGCTACTTCTTTCTTCTGTGCTGGTACAGTTCGAAATCCAATGCCATCGATTCCCCCTAACCTTTTGTTTATTGTTTCTGTTCAAGACCGAAACAACACAACACACCTCCACTATGATCGTATGCTACTGTTGCTTCTTTATTTCTGTTTTTTCGGTCTTACAGCCTCACCACCATCATTATTATTATTGCTACCACTGCATTTTCTGTTATCCTTGCAACCGTAAACCATCAACAAACACCATCACTCGCCACCACAGGTTGCTCCTGCTATTGCTGTAGTACTTTCTTTTCTTTTCTGTTGTTGCTCACTGTAACAACCCGTTAACCAACCAAAAATGCGGAATAAAAAAAAATTTAAAACTGATCTGGAGGGTGCGCGGCGCGCACCACTGCCTGTGCGCGGCGCGCACAAGGCCTGAGACAGTTCTAATCAAAATGTCCATTTTTCGCGAAAAGATCTTCTACTTCCCGACACTTTTAGACCAAACGCTTTTCACAACAATTTATATTAGTTAAAACTAACACGTTCCAATAATAAAATGAGTTTTATGAGACCGGGCCCACATCGGCCGTTTTACGACTTTCGTACAAAATACAAGTTTTCGACCACATGACTTTTAACACAAAATAAAGACCGAGCATGGCGATTGGGGATACGCTACGCAATCCTAATCAATCCAAAAGCAAGATCTTCTAAAGCAACTATGCAAGTCCTCTAATCCTCGCGCTTACCCGAGCCACTATCCGCATGCAATCTATAAAAAGAGTCAACAACGAGAGGGTAAGCTAACGCTTAGTGAGTGATAATATACTACATACATATATATGTATAAAATGGACACGCCACGAAATAACAAATACCGCATACCGAAGCATCCATATATAAGGCACTACATTAAGCATACCGTACGATCTCTAAGCAACGAGCTAAAGATACAACAACAATTATAAGTTCACCAACGACGATGTGAACCACGCCAAATAGCTACACCCGGAGGGTTAGCTACAACACAACAATACATTAATATATAACAATATAAACGAACAAGGTTAACACCTTAACCCAATACCGAGAACCAAATACCACAATGAAGATTGGCCGAACTACACGAGCCTTAGTAATCCGAAACCACACGAGATTACTATCTTCACAACATCGAGGTTGGCCGAACTACACGAGCCTTAGTAATCCGAAACCACACGAGATTACTACCTCAATAAGATGACCGAACTACACGAGTCACCATGAATCCGAACTACACGAGATTCATTTTGATAAGATGACCGAACTACACGTGTCATCGTGAATCCGAACTACACGCGATTCACTTCTCCAACTCAAAACCCTTCGCCATTGGGGTTATATCATCCACATCACAACCACGTGTGATAGTGTACACACAAAACGTGTACCTCGCCAAAGGTGGTCAACCAAAACGCACAACCGTGCCAATTGGATCTAAATGCAAGTCCATCAAATCCACCTATATGTGAAGTGAGCTCTATAACCGAGAACCACTTCACCCAACCCGCACCCATCCTACACATACATATGCACATAGGATATTAACACTCACCTTGTCGCCTTGATGAATGCTTCCAAGTAAACCACAACTCGCCAATGGAAAGTACCTATTCCATTATCACAAATTCAACAACACACTTAGATTGGATTTACAAACCAACCCAATTTGACACTTAGTGCAAATTCGACCCAAATGCACTTCCAAGTACAAACCGCGCCCAAAATTAACCAATAATCACTAACACAAGTGAGAATGGTCCTAACACGCCAATTAAACCCGAACACAAGTGTTAAACACTTACAAATCTCCAAATTGCCCATAAACCCTAATTTTGACCCATAAGGTCAAAATCTCACCATTTACAAGTTTTGACACCAAAACACCTTTAACTCGATTTTATACTTCAACTTAATCCATTTTAAGTTTATAAACCTCATTAAATTGCCAATTGGGTCATAATCATCGCTAAACCCTAATTTTGACCCAAAGTCAAAACTAGTCAACCAAATAACCCTAAATGGGTTTCAATACCTCCATAATCACTAACTTAAGTGATTAAATCCAATTTTAAGTCCTAATCATGGCCAATTAGTTCACCAACCCAAAATCCACCAACAATAACAACAAACCCGATTACTAGCATCACTAAACTCACTCCAAGAGTTTAAATGGGTTTCTCATCAATTTAAGTTCAAACCCTAACTTGATTATCAAAATCAAACAATGAAATTCGGAGTTAGAACTTACCACAACCACCAAAACGTAGCTAGGAACGAGGTGAACAACTTTAAAACTCGAGACTTTGATCAATTCAAGCTCCTTCTTCTCCAAAACCCCAAATCTCTCTCTAGAAATCTCCCTCTCTCTCTAAAATGATTTGAGAGTGTTAATGGATGTGAAATGTGATCCAAAATTGTATCTAACCAGCTGATATGGCTTCACATCCGGCCTCAAGTGAAAAGACCAAAAAGCCCCTCATTAAACCCAAAATAGAAAAAACAGAATTCTGTCGCTGGGCTCTTGCGCGGTGCGCACCCATGGGTGTACGCGGCGCGCACCCATGTCTGGGCAGAATCTGAGCTTTGTTTAATTACACAATGCTTCCTGCACTTTATGTAGCATAATTACCCTTCCGTATAATAAATATTAGGGTCTTACAACTCTCCCCCACTTAGAATCGATCACGTCCTTGTGATCCTTGTCACTTAACCAAATTGACCACACTCCACGGTCCTCAAACATAAGTCCCAACCGACCTTCCTAGGCAATCCTTCCCAATGAATCGCCTTTAAGCAACTAAATCGTCACACGCGATTTATCAAATCACAATACGAGCACTATAACCATGCACATTCCCTCACATCGGGAAAACTCAACCAAATCTCGTACCGAGATATAGATCTCTTAGCGTACACTTACCGAGTAAAACGCTAAAAACAACCAAGTCTGAACCTAAGGTCAATAACCCGAAACGATGAAGACCGAATCAAACGAACCCTTACGGATTACACCAATCACTAAACATCCCTTGTAGTGCGCCATACGACCAATACGCAACTACCGTAACATCATAATCCAACGGCTAGAACCGATAGCGCCCAAAACGACTATGGAAACGCAAAACCCAAGGTGTACCAAATCAACTATCGTCACACCCGTAGCAACATGTGAGCGAAACACGGCTAACGCATCACTAAACATACAACATGGTCCTCACGACCCCACCATCAGTGTATCAAACAACCGATAGATCAAACAACACGGTCCTTACGACCCCACCATTGGTGTATAAAACAACGAATAGATCAAACATCCCGGTCCTTACGACCCCACAATCGGTGTATAAAACAACCGACGGATCACGCAACACACGAAGGCTGGCCGAAAACACACGCGCCTTAGTGAATCCGAACTACACGCGACTCACTACCTTCACTACAACAACAAACGGGAATGGCCGAACTACACGCGCCATAGTGAATCCGAACTACACGAGAGTCACTATCCCAGAGGAATGACCGAACTACACGAGTCATTTGTGAATCCGAACTACACGAGACTCACTCCTCAATACAATGACCGAAACCACACGAGTCATTTGTGAATCCGAACTACACGAGATTCACTTCCACAACATCGAGGTTGGCGGAACTACACGAGCCTTAGTAATCCGAAACCACACGAGATTACTACCTCAATAAGATGACCGAACTACACGAGTCACCATGAATCCGAACTACACGAGATTCATTCCGATAAGATGACCGAACTACACGCGTCATCGTGAATCCGAAAACACACGCGATCCACAACCATGATGAAGTCAGCGGACCCGAAGATCATGCTTCACCAATCTCAACACCGGATGAAGTCAGCGGACCCGAAGATCATGCTTCACCGATATAACACCACGCTCATGATGAAGTCAGTGGACCCCGAAAGTCATGCTCCACCAATCACGTACTCCCATGATGAAGTCAGCGGACCCTAAAGATCATGCTCCACCAATCAACCATACCATAATGAAGTCAGCGGACCCCGAAAGTCATGCTTCATTAATCACAATCCCATGATGAAGTCAGCGGACTCCGAAAGTCATGCTTCATCAATCAACAATCCCACGATGAAGTCAGCGGACCCCGAAGGTCATGCTTCATCTATCACATACGCACTTTCGGCCTCAATCACCGAGTCGTGCAACATCGCGCTCTGCTACACTATAGTGAACCCTAGCGGACCACTAACCATCCATAATCGAGCAAGAACCACCTATACCAAACATAGGTACCAAACAATAATTCTCCAAAAGAGAACCCGACACACACCTCCCTTAACCGAAGGATTTCACCTTGCTCGCCAAACACGTCCATTATCTCCCAACGAGATTCACCAACTTACCACCTCGGTGATAATTTACAAATCCAATATCATAAGTACAAGTTAATCGAAATTGCACTCTACTACAAATCGATCCAAACTAGGTCTCGACCAAATTTTCGGATCTACCAAAAACATCATCCGAAATATCACACTAAATCTTCCTCGTGCGGGAGTGTAACTCCCCCACTTGGAACCACGTTCCAATATCACAACTTGTACACCCGTACAATGCTACCAAGGTAGACTTTACCAACAATTGGGTACACACGACCCATCACCACATCTTGCTCCAACCTTGAGCACACGAAGGATTTTAACCAACCCTTAAACACTTTGAACGAAAAGTGTACCGCAACACAATCGGAGTCGAACACCACGCTAGTAGGTATAAAAGAGGCACCTAATGTCGCGTCATAAAGACTCCATTACCAACACACATCGAGATTTAAAATACTCGATCTCAAGGGTTCCAACCAACTGACGAACCTCATGATTCGTCACTTCAACATAAAAGCGAACACGCGCTTAACAACCAAACACCAAAACCATTTCCGTGGCTTGGTAGAAACGTTTCCCAAATACTAAGGAATGCTTGGTTGCACCAAGTCTTACGCCCTTCGCCCATCAATCAAACATCAACATAGGGTACTTCCATTGGGAACGTCACTCATAGCATAACATGCGTAACAAAGGCATACAACTCAAACTCAAACGACATTTAATAAATAATCAAAAGACATATTTATTAAAATGAAACGTACCTTAACGTCTCCTTGCCGCACCCGTCCCCGCTAACTTGGGACATTCCGACTTACGATGTCCTTCTTTTTGGCAATTGAAGCACACCATACCATCACCCTTTGGTACCGAACATTCCCAAGACTTGTGACCCCTCACGCCACAATTGTAACATCTAGCCGCACTAGAATTCGACATACCCGTTCGCGTACCACCCGTGCTCACACTCGGACCCTTAGCCCTCTTACTCGGAGCACCATAAGAAACGACCCTTCGCTCACTTGAAGGTTCACCCTTTTTCGATCGTGAATACGACTCGAAACCTCTAGCCAAGTCGAATAATTCCGAAAACGATTTCGCTTGACCCCGACTAATTTTACTTTTCAAGTCATCATTTAAGGTCCGATAGAAATCCCCCATCAACAAACGATCATTCCCCAAATACTCCGGACAAAAACGAGCCTTCGCCATAAAGGTCGTTTTGAGAGTATTCAAATCCATAGAACCCTGTTGCAAATTTCGCAACTCATTACGCATTTCCGATAAATCGGCTGAAGTTCGGAACTCCTCGAAGAATTCCTTCTTAAACTCGTCCCACGATAAAGCCATAAACGTTTCGCCACCGACAAGATCAATCTTACCATCCAACCAATCCCTTGCCTTACCCCGCAACAAACTCGTAGCGAGTCTCGTCTTTCTCTCAGGAGGGCAATCAATAGTACGGAAACACCCTTCGACGTCCGAAATCCAAGTTGTGCTTATCAAAGGATCCGGCTTTCCGTCGTACCTCGGGGGTTTAGTCCTCATGAAGCTCTTAAGACAACGCTCCATTTCGCTACTACTTTGAAGTTCGGAATACTTCCTATCCATTTCTTCTTGAAACGCACTCATTTGCTCCGAAATGGCGGCCGCAACTCTAGCGTTAAACTCCAAATCGTTCGTCTCGATCCCAATTCTCGTCGCCATTCTAAGGAATGCAAAGCGATTAGATCACGAACGTATAAACCGTACGCACAACACCGTCCCATCTTGCTAAACACTCGTCGTACATCACTCGTTAGACACGATTTGCACCCGTAATAAGGTTTGCAAGTCCTTATTACGCACACACTCCGCATCGACTCGTTAGTACAACGACCGCCTCGCTCGATGATATAAACAAACACAAACAGAATTCTACGCGATATAAACACACGCGAGAAGTACACCATAACACAAATAATATATTAATAATATCCGCATTACTAATATAAACGTTAGTCCACCTACAATCGAGGCACTAACTATAACCCATTCTGACCCGTACTCCTACAAGTCTCGCAACAAATAAGCACACACAAAAGTCTAAGTCTAGGCACCTATCTCAAGTCACCTAAATCCCTTAGACCATGCTCTGATACCACTTGTAACAACCCAACCCGTTAACCAACCAAAAACACGGAATAAAAAAAAAATTTAAAACTGATCTGGAGGGTGCGCGACGCGCACAATGCCTGAGACAGTTCTGATCAAAATGTCCATTTTTCGCGAAAAGATCTTCGACTTCCCGACACTTTTAGACCAAACGCTTTTCACAACAATTTATATTAGTTAAAACTAACACGTTCCAATAATAAAATGAGTTTTACGAGACCGGGCCCACATCAGCCGTTTTACGACTTTCGTACAAAATACAAGTTTTCGACCACATGACTTTTAACACAAAATAAAGACCGAGCATGGAGATTGGGGATACGTTACCCAATCCTAATCAATCCAAAAGCAAGATCTTCTAAAGCAACTATGCAAGTCCTCTAATCCTTGCGCTTACCCGAGCCACCATCCGCATGCAATCTATAAAAAGAGTCAACAATGAGAGGGTAAGCTAACGCTTAGTGAGTGATAATATACTACATACATATATATGCATAAAATGGACACGCCACGAAATAACAAATACCGCATACCGAAGCATCCATATATAAGGCACTATATTAAGCATACCGTACGATCTCTAAGCAACGAGCTAAAGATACAACAACAATTATAAGTTCACCAACGATGATGTGAACCACGCCAAATAGCTACACCCGGAGGGTTAGCTAAAACACAACAATACATTAATATATAACAATATAAACGAACAAGGTTAACACCTTAACCCAATACCGAGAACCAAATACCACAATGAAGATTGGCCGAACTACACGAGCCTTAGTAATCCGAAACCACACGAGATTACTATCTTCACAACATCAAGGTTGGCCGAACTACACGAGCCTTAGTAATCCGAAACCACACGAGATTACTACCTCAATAAGATGACCGAACTACACGAGTCACCATGAATCCGAACTACACGAGATTCATTTTGATAAGATGACCGAACTACACGCGTCATCGTGAATCCGAACTACACGCGATTCACTTCTCCAACTCAAAACCCTTCGCCATTGGGGTTATATCATCCACATCACAACCACGTATGATAGTGTACACACAAAACGTGTACCTCGCCAAAGGTGGTCAACCAAAATGCACAACCGTGCCAATTGGATCTAAATGCAAGTCCATCAAATCCACCTATATGTGAAGTGAGCTCTATAATCGAGAACCACTTCACTCGACCCGCACCCATCCTACACATACATATGCACATAGGATATTAACACTCACCTTGTCGCCTTGATGAATGCTTCCAAGTAAACCGCAACTCGCCAATGGAAAGTACCTATTCTATTATCACAAATTCAACAACACACTTAGATTGGATTTACAAACCAACCCAATTTGACACTTAGTGCAAATTCGACCCAAATGCACTTCCAAGTACAAACCGCGCCCAAAATTAACCAATAATCACTAACACAAGTGAGAATGGTCCTAACACGCCAATTAAACCCGAACACAAGTGTTAAACACTTACAAATCTCCAAATTGCCCATAAACCCTAATTTTGACCCATAAGGTCAAAATCTCACCATTTACAAGTTTTGACACCAAAACACCTTTAACTTGATTTTATACTTCAACTTAATCCATTTTAAGTTTATAAACCTCATTAAATTGCCAATTGGGTCATAATCATCACTAAACCCTAATTTTGACCCAAAGTTAAAACTAGTCAACCAAATAACCCTAAATGGGTTTCAATACCTCCATAATCACTAACTTAAGTGATTAAACCCAATTTTAAGTCCTAATCATGGCCAATTAGTTCACCAACCCAAAATTCACCAACAATAACAACAAACCCGATTACTAGCATCACTAAACTCACTCCAAGAGTTTAAATGGGTTTCTCATCAATTTAAGTTCAAACCCTAACTTGATTATCAAAATCAAACAATGAAATTCGGAGTTAGAACTTACCACAACCACCAAAACATAGCTAGGAACGAGGTGAACAACTTTAAAACCCGAGACTTTGATCAATTCATGAAAGGACCCGTCCTAATCCTCCTGGACGAAATCATCAATCTGGTCTCATTGCGATGATCGACTCCAAGTAATGTCCTTAACATGAGCAAATGCACAGCGGAAGACTTAATTCATACCTGAGAATAACATGCTTTAAAACGTCAACATAAAGTTGGTGAGATATATAGGTTTGATGTTAGCAGCGTTATAACTATGGACCACAAGATTTCATATATTTAAACATAATACACTCGCAAGTGTATGTAAAAGTAGTTGAGCACTTGGTAACCATACTTAATATTTAAATCATCGCAGCATATTCTTAAATAATCGCTACACCGTACCAAGTGTCGTATACAGAAACGAAGTACTGTGCAACCGTTGAAAACTGGTCGTCCAGCCCGGTTGGGGTTGTCAGGCCTGATAGATCTATCAACAGGATTCGCGTTTACATTCCTCATGTAAATATTAGCTACCAAGTATAAAGAAATATGCCATGGTACAACTCAACACATAATTTATTTTTGATCACTTGTGTCCATAACGTAAATCATAAAATGCATGTATTCTCATCCCAAAATATTTAGAGTTTAAAAGGGGACTATATACTCACCTAATGTATTTTGTAGTAAAAATACATAGAACGACATTGAACAAGTATAGGGTTGGCCTCGGATTCACGAACCTATATCATTCGTTTATATATTAACACACGTAATTGTAATCGAACATATATATAATAAAGTAATAAGTTTCATTATGTATATATATTTTCATTTTATATATATAGAAATATTAATATAATTAAATTATGTGTAATAAATATATATTTATATATATAATCTTCATTTTTATGCTTTTAATATCCTTAAAACTTTTATGTTTGTAATTGTAATTATTTTAATGATAATGATGTAGATAATACTGATAACGTTAGTAATGATAGTTTTAGCAAAAGTAATACTTACAATGATGATAATAATAATAATACGAATAATTATAAGGTGATACAAGTGCTAGTATTAATGAAGAAATTTGAATTATTTTCATAATATTAATATTAATCTAGTTATAGTGATAATAAAAATTTCCTATATTACCAATACTAATAATTTTCAAAATTTAAAATACTTTTATTGATTTTTAATAACAATAACAATAATAATAATAATAATAATAATAATAATAATAATAATAATAATAATAATAATGATAATAATAATAATAGTAATAATAATAATAATTACTATAAAGATTACACTACTTATAATTACGCTAATAATAATAATAATACTATATAATAATTATAATTATAATAATTATAACAATTGAATAATAATAATAATAACAATAATAATAATATCAATATCAAAATTAAAGATGGGAACTACCTCAAGGACCCTTTTAAAAAAATCTGTCCCAAGTCAAGATTGAACACCCGACCTCTAGGACACTCGACACGTCCCATAACCATCTGTCTGTTTCTGTTTTTCTGAATATACTCCTTTCTTAATTTATATATCCCGTTTTTAAAACTGTTTCTATTTCTCTTCTCCCTCGTATCATAAATTAATCAGAACCTCTTTTGATCTTAAACTTAAATACAAAATTTGTTTTAGGATTCAAATATAAAACAGAAACGATTAACTGACTTTGAATTATTTTAAACGAACAGAAAAAAAAATATGTAGCTGAACAGGAATTAAACACATGATAATAACTCAGTCTTTGATTTTTAAATTGACAGCATTTTAGCTTAAAATTCCTAAATGAATTTCATTCCAAATCCTTCATAAAAACATTCTATAACCTCAATTGAACCCAAAACTCTGAATTGTACTCGAGTTTTATTATGAACAAGGCTGTTGACTATTTGAAAATCAAGTTTGACTTCGTAAATTCAAACTCAATATGAAAAAGTGGAGCTTGAAACCTTGCAGTTAGATATAACGAAAGACTTATAACATAATTGCATTATTGGATTTTTCAATTAAACTAAGAATCGAGCCTTTTAAATTATAAGTTCAAAACAGAGGTCGTCTCTTTTGTTTTAAGAAAATGTCTGTTTTTCCCATTTGATTGGTATCATGAAGATTGAATTATATACAGATATCACTCAAATATTAGATACAGTAGAGTTATTGTTTGTATGATTTGGACGTTTAATCAAAATTGAGTCCAAGTTAAATTAATCCGTAAAAAAAATAATTAAAAAAAAAACTTGCTCACGATTGATACAGATTTTGGTTTTGTAATGTATACTGAAATTGACAGTTTAGCTCACGGATTAAACAGGATGAAAATGATTTGGAATCAAATACGTAATCTAATTTTTTTTTATCTGCATTTATATATTATACACATTATTTATATATTTATAATTATGTGTATTTATAATATGTATCTATATATATATATAACTATATACGTATATGTATCTACATATATATCTGTATTTATATATCTTGTTTGTATATTTGTTTATATATATCAATTTCTTAAATTTTGAATACTAACTAGAATAATTATATTAATATCCTTAATAATAATATTTTTATCATTAATACTAATAATAATATTGTTAATATTAATATTATAAATAAAAGCTGATAATGATAAATGACAAATTATGATAATATTAGTTCAAACAATAATAATAATTTTAATTACTGAAAATAATAATATAATTGATAATAATAATTTTATTAATGATTCTAATATTATTAATTAAAATATTATTAAAGATTATAACAACTTACACATATCAGGTTTCATATTTATCTTTATATTAGTTCTAATAATGTTAATAATACTAATATTAATATTAATATTAACATTAATAGTAATAATGAATATACTGATAATATTATGACATTTATACTTTTAACTTGTAATTACATATAATAATTTAACCTTACACTTCATGTAATACTTATTTTATATAATAACATTTTCGAATATATAACATTATTATAATATAATAATTATTAATACTAATCATATATATTTATATGTATATATATATATACATTTTATTTATAAACCATTGTTCGTGAATCGTCAGGCATGGTCAAAGGGTATCTGATTATCCATATATAGATTTCAAACTTTCTAGACTTAACATTACAGATTTCGCTTATCGTGTCGGACACATATAAAGATTAAGGTTTAAATTTGGTCGGAAATTTCCGAGTCATTACAGTACCTACCCGTTAAAGAAATTTCGTCCCCGAAATTTGATTGAGGTCGTCATGGATAACAATAAGAATGTTTTCATGACAAGTATGAGGTAATAATGGAGTTTTATCAGTATTGAGAGATATAGATAAAACGATTCGATCAAGTGAAGCGCACGAGTGAAGTTATCACAAAAGAGTGAAATGAGTAAATAAATATATTCGTTTCAATCGATGACGTAGTTACTACTGACTTCCGAGATTTAAGGGATTTAAAGAAAATCTTACGTAATAAGATTTGGTTCTTCGGCGATCAGGATCTTCTTTGATTTAATGCGGCAATCTGTTTCGATTTCTCTGTCGGATATTTCACTATAAATCCACCTCCTTTCCTTCCTTACTTGCATACCTCACATCTTCTATCCTTTCTCCTTAATTCCTATTTTAAGACGTTCGTCGATATGCTCCATCCCATTTTGATTCTTGATATACTTTTAAATTTTTACATCTGTTATCCTTCTTTTTTATCTACCACCAAAGGATCTTATTTACTTTTACTATTATCTTGGAATTATAGTGTTATTGATTTTCTCGTACCTTTACGTGGCAATACGTATTGATATGCACGGTTTGTAGTTTCGGGGTTGTTATTGGGTTTTATATCTTCCTTTATATTTCGATGTTCCTACTTCTGTCTTCCATAATCATTGTCATCCACAGTTAATACTTTCTTCTATTTGTTGCTTTTTATACTCCAATTTCTATTTTTGGAGCTTCATTCTTTCGTTTCATCTTCTTGCGATTGAGCATCTCTTGTAATGATCCGGAATTCATACATATGGATTTTGGAATGAACATTGTTAATGTTTTAAGAAAGAAATCGTAATGGCACGATCTTGATTTGTTAAATTACCAGAATACCCTGGAAAAGACCGAATCATCAAGAAATATTTTCTTGATATTTTTAGAATTTAGATAGAATGTAAGAGTCGTGTAAATGGCACATGATGATGGTACTGTGAATCATCACATTCCATTAGAAACTCAACATGACTTACTGTAATATAATGACGTTGATCAAGTGTCATTATATTATACTAATTCATGCATCAGTTCCCAACACTACTTCAAAACATTCATATTTTAAACTCGGAGGTTTTAGAATTTAGAAAATAAAATAGTTTTTTTTTATGATGTGACACAGATAGCGAGAAGAGATAAATGATTTTAGATAAGAATAGTTATAAAAATATCTTCAGAAATATTGAGGATATTTATAATGAAAGATATGATGATATCTTAGAATATTTAAGATAATGATGAAGAATATTATCCGCAAAGGTTTTACAGTAAGGAGCAAGGTACGTACTAAGGATTTCAGCAGGCACTGAATCATTTAGATTCTTTGAAGTCAAACTTATTCTTTGTGATTTGTTCACGGTTTCCTTCATAGTTTCGCATAATCCACTTTTCGGTGCTAAATTTTCTATTGAGTGTTTCCAACACTCCATTCTTTTATCATCAACTTTTGGCCATTAAGATCATCTACAACATGCTGCTTCGTCAGCATTTTCAAAGTTAACGGATCTGGGTCATTGGTTATCAAACCGAGGTAGTTTCAAGAGAATTGTGTTTTTAGATGATTAAACGCTGATGGTGATATGGTGGAATATAAAAGGTTCTCTGGTAACAATAAATGAGCACGCAGATATACATCAAGATGTTAATATGGTTGTTTCGAACGAAAAGTTGAAGTTGACTTGCTGGAGCTGTGACAAAATTGGCTGATTTGGAAAGAGATTGTAAGGTTGTTTTTGCTAATAAATGATAAGGGATTCACGCGGTTACGTGTTAAGCTATGATTTTGGGTTCGAGAATTTT
The DNA here is from genome assembly GCF_046630445.1 of Rutidosis leptorrhynchoides. Taxonomy (NCBI): domain Eukaryota; kingdom Viridiplantae; phylum Streptophyta; class Magnoliopsida; order Asterales; family Asteraceae; genus Rutidosis; species Rutidosis leptorrhynchoides. The sequence goes on along the minus strand of NC_092335.1, from coordinate 591,334,994 downwards.
TCAGGTACAAGACTTCGGGTAATGTGTGGTTGGTTCACTCTTCTCAATTGGGGTGTTTTCAAGAATCATGAAAAGATTTGAAAGCGGATTGTAATTGTCGAGATACAAATGAAATCAAGTGGCAAACTTGAAGAATTGTTTTGTTTCATATGTTATAATCAATATTTTAATTCATTTTAATTGTCCAAAGTTAGCAGTCCAATAGTCCAATTGTCCAATAAATTCATATATGAGTTAATATATAATACTCGAATTAATTAATACGTATCGTGACCCGTGTACCGGTCTCAGTATTGATCACAACTCAAACCATATATATATTTTGGAATCAACTCCAACCCTGTATAGCCAACTCCCACATTTACATATAGAGTGTCTATGGTTGTTCCGAAATATATGTATAGATGGGTCGATATGATAGGTCGAAACCTTGTACACATGTCTCGTTATTTAAAGTGCGTAAAATAAATAAATATATCATGACCCGTGTACAACGTATTGTCTCAGAATTAATCCGACGTATTGTGTACATGTGTCCCGATTTAAAGTGCGTAAAAGTAAATAACAGAAATAAAATTGTGATAAATGTAATACGGAATTAACAGTTAGCTGGGAACAGTTAGCTAGGAACAGTTAGCGTGGAATCTTAACAAAATTCATCATAGTTAATTTGTTTGTTTCTAACACTTTTTATTTTGTCCAATGTTTTCTTCGTTATGCCACTTGTTGGATTTCGATACGTCAAAATCCAAATATGTAATTTGAATGAAAATGATTGTTCTATGGTGAACGGATACGTATATCGGTAGTTGTAAATAGGATAGTAAATGACTGTTGAATCAGATTCGAAGAATGTACAGTGTAACTGGTAAATGTGAAATCTAAATATTCCTCGGGTACTACCTACCCGTTAAAATATTTTCATCATTAACAGTTTGTACGAAAGAATTTTTAATTACAATCTTTATGAAAATATACTTGCATATATATTTTCTTTGAATGTAATTATGAATTTAATGAGTCAATAGGATATTAACTCATTTGATTTATCGTTATTACTAGATTACATGATCTCTAAAACATTAGAAATTACATAATCGTCATGTCGAACGAAGATAAATGAGGTAGAATGATACGTAAAGCGAAGATAATCGATGATATGTAGAACGAAGATCATACTTGAAGTACAGATAGTGATATTGAGGCATGTGAGGTTGATATCCGAGGTACAGATTGAAATGTTGAGGTTTATGACACGGTTGTGGTTTGGAGGTGATAAGGGTACTGTCGGCGTTGATGATGGTGGTGCTGATTATGCTCCTGGTGCTGCTGCTGGTGTTTGTAACCTTCGTACCATGTTCTCCAATGCCGTTACGCGAGCGCGAAGTTCGTTAACTTCTGCTATTATGCCGGGATGATTGGCGGTTGGGGCGAGCGAATGAATAAGATTCACAAGATGGGATATTATATAATTGTGACGAGATACTCTAGAAATGAGAGAGAAGATGGTTTCTCGAACAGGTTCGCCGGTAAGCGCTTCAGGTTCATCGCCAAGAGGGCAATTTGGTGGATGGAAGGGATCTTCGATGTGAAATGATTTTCAGATATCGGATAATAGTCTAACTATATAGAATATCTATATATATAGTCCTAAAGATTTCGTAGACTACGGAGGACTTTACGGCATATGTCAGGCAAGTCTACTAATGCGCTAAACTATGAATTTTGTCTATACACTATCAATGCACTAAATGCAGTAAGACGTGTCTAGACTTATGAATGATAAGCAGGCAATTCCCTAAGGATGATAAGCAGATGGTTTCCGACTAGGAATGATAAGCAAAACTTTTGACATGCAGACACGGTCGAAGTCCAGACTCACTAATGTATCCTAACAACTTATCCGTTAGACACACTAATGCAGGCCTGGTTCGCTAGGACCAACGCTCTGATACCAACTGAAAGGACCCGTCCTAATCCTCCTGGACGAAATCATCAATCTGGTCTCATTGCGATGATCGACTCCAAGTAATGTCCTTAACATGAGCAAATGCACAGCGAAAGACTTAATTCATACCTGAGAATAACATGCTTTAAAACGTCAACATAAAGTTAGTGAGATATATAGGTTTGATGTTAGCAACGTTATAACTATGGACCACAAGATTTCATATATTTAAACATAATACACTCGCAAGTGTATGTAAAAGTAGTTGAGCACTTGGTAACCATACTTAACATTTAAATCATCGCAGCATATTCTTAAATAATCGCTACACCGTACCAAGTGTCGTATACAGAAACGAAGTACTGTGCAACCGTTGAAAACTGGTCGTCCAGCCCGGTTGGGGTGGTCAGGCCCGATAGATCTATCAACAGGATTCGCGTTTACATTCCTCATGTAAATATTAGCTACCAAGTATAAAGAAATATGCCATGGTACAACTCAACATAGAATTTATTTTTGATCACTTATGTCCATAACGTAAATCATAAAATGCATGTATTCTCATCCCAAAATATTTAGAGTTTAAAAAGGGACTATATACTCACCTAATGTATTTTGTAGTAAAAATACATAGAACGACATTGAACAAGTATAGGGTTGGCCTCGGATTCACGAACCTATATCATTCGTTTATATATTAACACACGTAATTGTAATCGAACATATATATAATAAAGTAATAAGTTTCATTATGTATATATATTTTCATTTTATATATATAGAAATATTAATATAATTAAATTATGTGTAATAAATATATATTTATATATATAATCTTCATTTTTATGCTTTTAATATCCTTAAAACTTTTATGTTTGTAATTGTAATTATTTTAATGATAATGATGTAGATAATACTGATAACGTTAGTAATGATAGTTTTAGCAAAAGTAATACTTACAATGATGATAATAATAATAATACGAATAATTATAAGGTGATACAAGTGCTAGTATTAATGAAGAAATTTGAATTATTTTCATAATATTAATATTAATCTAGTTATAGTGATAATAAAAATTTCCTATATTACCAATACTAATAATTTTCAAAATTTAAAATACTTTTATTGATTTTTAATAACAATAACAATAATAATAATAATAATAATAATAATAATAATAATAATAATGATAATAATAATAATAGTAATAATAATAATAATTACTATAAAGATTACACTACTTATAATTACGCTAATAATAATAATAATACTATATAATAATTATAATTATAATAATTATAACAATTGAATAATAATAATAATAACAATAATAATAATATCAATATCAAAATTAAAGATGGGAACTACCTCAAGGACCCTTTTAAAAAAATCTGTCCCAAGTCAAGATTGAACACCCGACCTCTAGGACACTCGACACGTCCCATAACCATCTGTCTGTTTCTGTTTTTCTGAATATACTCCTTTCTTAATTTATATATCCCGTTTTTAAAACTGTTTCTATTTCTCTTCTCCCTCGTATCATAAATTAATCAGAACCTCTTTTGATCTTAAACTTAAATACAAAATTTGTTTTAGGATTCAAATATAAAACAGAAACGATTAACTGACTTTGAATTATTTTAAATGAACAGAAAAAAAAATATGTAGCTGAACAGGAATTAAACACATGATAATAACTCAGTCTTTGATTTTTAAATTGACAGCATTTTAGCTTAAAATTCCTAAATGAATTTCGTTCCAAATCCTTCATAAAAACATTCTATAACCTTAATTGAACCCAAAACTCTGAATTGTACTCGAGTTTTATTATGAACAAGGCTGTTGACTATTTGAAAATCAAGTTTGACTTCGTAAATTCAAACTCAATATGAAAAAGTGGAGCTTGAAACCTTGCAGTTAGATTAAACGAAAGACTTATAACATAATTACATTATTGGATTTTTCAATTAAACTAAGAATCGAGCCTTTTAAATTATAAGTTCAAAACAGAGGTCGTCTCTTTTGTTTTAAGAAAATGTCTGTTTTTCCCATTTGATTGGTATCATGAAGATTGAATTATATACAGATATCACTCAAATATTAGATACAGTAGAGTTATTGTTTGTATGATTTGGACGTTTAATCAAAATTGAGTCCAAGTTAAATTAATCCGTAAAAAAAATAATAAAAAAAAAACTTGCTCACGATTGATACAGATTTTGGTTTTGTAATGTATACTGAAATCGACAGGTTAGCTCACGGATTAAACAGGATGAAAATGATTTGGAATCAAATACGTAATCTAATTTTTTTTATCTGCATTTATATATTATACACATTATTTATATATTTATAATTATGTGTATTTATAATATGTATCTATATATATATATAACTATATACGTATATGTATCTACATATATATCTGTATTTATATATCTTGTTTGTATATTTGTTTATATATATCAATTTCTTAAATTTTGAATACTAACTAGAATAATTATATTAATATCCTTAATAATAATATTTTTATCATTAATACTAATAATAATATTGTTAATATTAATATTATAAATAAAAGCTGATAATGATAAATGACAAATTATGATAATATTAGTTCAAACAATAATAATAATTTTAATTACTGAAAATAATAATATAATTGATAATAATAATTTTATTAATGATTCTAATATTATTAATTATAATATTATTAAAGATTATAACAACTTACACATATCAGGTTTCATATTTATCTTTATATTAGTTCTAATAATGTTAATAATACTAATATTAATATTAATATTAACATTAATAGTAATAATGAATATACTGATAATATTATGACATTTATATTTTTAACTTGTAATTACATATAATAATTTAACCTTACACTTCATGTAATACTTATTTTATATAATAACATTTTCGAATATATAACATTATTATAATATAATAATTATTAATACTAATCATATATATTTATATGTATATATATATACATTTTATTTATAAACCATTGTTCGTGAATCGTCAGGCATGGTCAAAGGGTATCTGATTATCCATATATAGATTTCAAACTTTCTAGACTTAACATTACAGATTTCGCTTATCGTGTCGGACACATATAAAGATTAAGGTTTAAATTTGGTCGGAAATTTCCGGGTCATTACAATTCAAGCTCCTTCTTCTCCAAAACCCCAAATCTCTCTCTAGAAATCTCCCTCTCTCTCTAGAATGATTTGAGAGTGTTAATGGATGTGAAATGTGATCCAAAATTGAATCTAACCAGCTGATATGGCTTCACATCCGGCCTCAAGTGAAAAGACCAAAAAGCCCCTCATTAAACCCAAAATAGAAAAAACAGAATTCTGTCGCTGGGCTCGTGCGCGGCGCGCACCCATGTCTGGGCAGAATCTGAGCTTTATTTAATTACACAATGATTCCTGCACTTTATGTAGCATAATTACCCTTCCGTATAATAAATATTAGGGTCTTACACTCACCGTTCAAACACCCATAAAACCACCAATAAGGCTGCTGCTATTTGAAGAATAAACTTGCTTCTACTACTGCAGCTGTAATTTCTGATTTCTGTTTCTGTTCTAATTAAACCACCACCATCACCATTGCCTACTTCTATTTTCCTGTTACAGCAAATGAATAATGGTGATGAAGTATGAAAAAGACGATGACGTTACAGTGATCTTGTAATGATGATGATGGTGACTGTAAATAATAATTATCCGTGAATGATGACTGCGATGATGATTATATATGTTGGTGAACCGAAAGACTCAAGGGTTTTAACTCTGATCGTGACAGTTTGTAATCAGCTGTTGGGCTAACCTAGTAGTTGGGCTAAGTACTTGGGCCGAGTTGTTATTTATGATATTTAGTGGGCCGTGACCCAACTTAGATTTTTCTATTGGGCTGTGAATCCAAGTCCCGTTTCCTTTTCTTTTGGGCTGAACGAATGGCCAATGAATGATAAAGGTATTATTGAAAACAATAAGATCGATTGATGATGATGGCGTCGATATTAAAAACATAAAAGAGATTAGAATGGTGATGCTTACAGTTATGAATAGATGAAGATTATGATGATAATGAATTAAGATTCGATGATGATGTTAAATGCTGATGTTAAAGATTTAATGATGATAGTAAAATGATACATGTTAAATTAATAAACGTATGAATTATATGAATAAAGTATCGAGTGGTTCAGTGGTTTGGAAGGAAAATTAGTAAGCGAGAGGTTGCGGGTTCGAACTCGGGCAGTGACAGTTTTTCTTTTTGGAAGCCTATTAATCCTTTAAGGTAGTTTTATATTATTTATTATTATTATTATTATTATTATTTATTATTATTATTATTATTATTATTATTATTATTATTATTATTATTATTATTATTTATTATTATTATTATTATTATTATTATTATTATTATTATTATTATTATTATTATTATTATTATTATTATTATTATTATTATTATTATTAGAATTATCATTTACAATATTATCACTAAAATTATTATTATTATTACTAATATTAATATTATTATCTTTATTGTTTGTAGTGACCCGAACTTTTCCATGTTTATATATATTAATTGAGATTGATATTTACATGATTAAATGTTTCCAACATGTTAAACAATCAAACTTGTTAAGACTTGATTAATTGAAATATGTTTCATATAGACAATTGACCACCCAAGTTGACCGGTGATTCACGAACGTTAAAACTTGTAAAAACTATATGATGACATATATATAGATATATATATATATATATATAGTTAACATGATACTATGATAAGTAAACATATCATTAAGTATATTAACAATGAACTACATATGTAAAAACAAGACTACTAACTTAATGATTTTTAAACGAGACATATATGTAACGATTATCGTTGTAAAGACGTTTAATGTATATATATCATATTAAGAGATATTCATACATGATAATATCATGATAATATAATAATTTAAAATCTCATTTGATATTATAAACATTGGGTTAACAACATTTAACAAGATCGTTAACCTAAAGGTTTCAAAACAACACTTACATGTAACGACTAACGATGACTTAACGAATCAGTTAAAATGTATATACATGTAGTGTTTTAATATGTATTTATACACTTTTGGAAGACTTCAATACACTTATCAAAATACTTCTACTTAACAAAAATACTTACAATTACATGCTCGTTCAGTTTCATCAACAATTCTACTCGTATGCACCCGTATTCGTACTCGTACAATACATAGCTTTTAGATGTATGTACTATTAGTATATACACTCCAATGATCAGCTCTTAGCAGCCCATGTGAGTTACCTAACACATGTGGGAACCATCATTTGGCAACTAGCATGAAATATCTCATAAAATTACAAAAATATGAGTAATCATTCATGACTTATTTACATGAAAACAAAATTACATATCCTTTATATCTAATCCATACACCAACGACCAAAACACCTACAAACACTTTCATTCTTCAATTTTCTTCATCTAATTGATCTCTCTCAAGTTCTATCTTCAAGTTCTAAGTGTTCTTCATATATTCTACAAGTTCTAGTTACATAAAATCAAGAATACTTTCAAGTTTGCTAGCTCACTTCCAATCTTGTAAGGTGATCATCCAACCTCAAGAAATCTTTGTTTCTTACAGTAGGTTATCATTCTAATACAAGGTAATAATCATATTCAAATTTTGGTTCAATTTCTATAACTATAACAATCTTATTTCAAGTGATGATCTTACTTGAACTTGTTTTCGTGTCATGATTCTGCTTCAAGAACTTCGAGCCATCCAAGGATCCATTAAAGCTAGATCCATTTTTCTCTTTTCCAGTAGGTTTATCCAAGGAACTTAAGGTAGTAATGATGTTCATAACATCATTCGATTCATACATATAAAGCTATCTTATTCGAAGGTTTAAACTTGTAATCACTAGAACATAGTTTAGTTAATTCTAAACTTGTTCGCAAACAAAAGTTAATCCTTCTAACTTGACTTTTAAAATCAACTAAACACATGTTCTATATCTATATGATATGCTAACTTAATGATTTAAAACCTGGAAACACAAAAAACACCGTAAAACCGGATTTACGCCGTCGTAGTAACACCGCGGGCTGTTTTGGGTTAGTTAATTAAAAACTATGATAAACTTTGATTTAAAAGTTGTTATTCTGAGAAAATTATTGTTATTATGAACATGAAACTATATCCAAAAATTATGGTTAAACTCAAAGTGGAAGTATGTTTTCTAAAATGGTCATCTAGACGTCGTTCTTTCGACTGAAATGACTACCTTTACAAAAATGACTTGTAACTTATTTTTCCGACTATAAACCTATACTTTTTCTGTTTAGATTCATAAAATAGAGTTCAATATGAAACCATAGCAATTTGATTCACTCAAAACGGATTTAAAATGAAGAAGTTATGGGTAAAGAAAGATTGGATAATTTTTCTCATTTTAGCTACGTGAAAATTGGTAACAAATCTATTCCAACCATAACTTAATCAACTTGTATTGTATATTATGTAATCTTGAGATACCATAGACACGTATACAATGTTTCGACCTATCATGTCGACACATCTATATATGTTTCGGAACAACCATAGACACTCTATATGTGAATGTTGGAGTTAGCTATACAGGGTTGAGGTTGATTCCAAAATATATATAGTTTAAGTTGTGATCAATACTGAGATACGTATACACTGGGTCGTGGATTAATTCAAGATAATATTTATCGATTTATTTCTGTACATCTAACTGTGGACAACTAGTTGTAGGTTACTAACGAGGACAGCTGACTTAATAAACTTAAAACATCAAAATATATTAAAAGTGTTGTAAATATATTTTGAACATACTTTGATATATATGTATATATTGTTATAGGTTCGTGAATCAACCAGTGGCCAAGTCTTACTTCCCGACGAAGTAAAAATCTGTGAAAGTGAGTTATAGTCCCACTTTTAAAATCTAATATTTTTGGGATGAGAATACATGCAGGTTTTATAAATGATTTACAAAATAGACACAAGTACGTGAAACTACATTCTATGGTTGAATTATCGAAATCGAATATGCCCCGTTTTATTAAGTCTGGTAATCTAAGAATTAGGGAACAGACACCCTAATTGACGCGAATCCTAAAGATAGATCTATTGGGCCTAACAAAACCCATCCAAAGTACCGGATGCTTTAGTACTTCGAAATTTATATCATATCTGAAGGGTGTCCCGGAATGATGGGGATATTCTTATATATGCATCTTGTTAATGTCGGTTACCAGGTGTTCACCATATGAATGATTTTATCTCTATGTATGGGATGTGTATTGAAATATGAAATCTTGTGGTCTATTATTATGATTTGATATATATAGGTTAAACCTATAACTCACCAACATTTTTGTTGACGTTTTAAGCATGTTTATTCTCAGGTGATTATTAAGAGCTTCCGCTGTCGCATACTTAAATAAGGACGAGATTTGGAGTCCATGCTTGTATGATATTGTGTAAAAACTGCATTCAAGAAACTTATTTTGTTGTAACATATTTGTATTGTAAACCATTATGTAATGGTCGTGTGTAAACAGGATATTTTAGATTATCATTATTTGATAATCTACGTAAAGCTTTTTAAACCTTTATTGATGAAATAAAGGTTATGGTTTGTTTTAAAATGAATGCAGTCTTTGAAAAACGTCTCATATAGAGGTCAAAACCTCGCAACGAAATCAATTAATATGGAACGTTTTTAATCAATAAGAACGGGACATTTCAGTTGGTATCCGAGCGTTGGTCTTAGAGAACCAGAAAATTTGCATTAGTGTGTCTTATCGAGTTTGTTAGGATGCATTAGTGAGTCTGGACTTCGACCGTGTTTTCTTTAAAAATGATTGCTTAACATTTTTGTTGGAAACTATATATTTTTAACATATGAATATTATGTGATATATTAATCTCTTATCGTGTTTGATATTATGTGATAGATGTCTACCTCTAGAACAAGTCCCATTGACTCACATAATAATAATGAAGAGTCAAATATAAATTGGAATGATTCGTGGACTGATTCACAAGTTCCCGAAGAGGAACCGGAAGAAGAGTCGGAACCGGAAGAAGAATCGGAACCGGAAGAAGAATCGGAACCGGAAGAAGAAATAGAACCGGTGGGGGAAATAATAAAACGGTTAAGTAAAAGAGAATCCTCAACCAGCCGACCAAGGTTAATTATGGTCAATGGTGTTTCCGCCAAGGAAGCAAAATATTGGGAGGATTACCAATTCTCCGATGAATCGGATTCCGACGAGAATTCCGATGATGTTATAGAAATTACCCCAACTGAATTTAAAAAGGCAAAAGAAAATAATAAGGGAAAGGGCATAAAAATAGAGAAATCTAATTCCAACCCCGATGAACTTTATATGTATCGTCAACCCCCGAAGTCCTTAAGTTGTAACAATGACCCGGGAACCTCTAAACCACCAGGTTTTTCTAAACAAATGTGGATAACGACGGCTCGTATTAGGGGAACATCATATATCCCTAGAAACTTGGCAAAACGAACCAAAACCGAACAAGAAGAAACGAGCGAGTCGGAATAAGATAGTTATATTCGTGTGGTGTAATATATGTAATATAGTGTGCTTATGCTTTATGATATATGTAACAATTGCTTGTATTAATAAGTATTTTTTTTATGAATCTAACTCTTGTCTATTTTACAGTATAAAAACACAAAATGGATAGACAACCCAATATTTTAAGAGACCTACCCGGAGACATGATTGATGAAATCTTGTCTAGAGTCGGTCAGAATTCCTCGGCACAACTATTTAAGGCGAGATCAGTTTGTAAGACATTCGAAGAACGTTCCAAGAATGCCTTGATTTATAAAAGGCTTTCGTTCGGAAGATGGGGAATATCACATTGGGAAATCCATAAGTTACGATGTGTTTACTTTGACGCATATATTGTGGGGAACCCAAATGCTATTTTACGCAACGGGTTAAGAAATTATTTTGACTCAGTATATCCGAATATAGGACTTCGTGATTTAGAAAAAGCAGCTAACATGCAACATAAAGAAGCATGTTATGCTTACGGGTTAGTAATGTTCGCTTCTCACCAAAGTGAGAACAAGAACATCGGGCTACAACTATTAAACAAAACGTTCTCACAAGTGACGGAGTCGGTAATTGGGGTTAGAAATGAGGTTTTTAGGTTATTACGAGACTGTTGGTCATTACGTAACCCTCGTCCCTTTGATGACGTTACAACACGCTGTCTTATCAACGGCCATAACGGTTATGTTCCACAAGACCAAGGATGGGAAGTAGTCCTAGTAAAACCAGAATACATGACTTGTTTCTGGACGTATGAATTACGTGTCTTTATTGCCTTTGCTGAACGACTTGTGTACTAGCTAGAATTATCTTCACAACTATCTTGTATCAAAGTTATTGTGTGCTATATTTCATGTTTTATGTAAAACAAGCGGTATTGTAAGTTTGTAAAATATTGTATAAAAGTTTGAACGCGAAATATTATTACAATCAGTTTTTCATATAGAATTGTAGTAGTTGAATTGTATATTAGCTACTAAGTATGAACTTAACGGGTAGGTACTACCCGAATTTAAACTTATAAATCGCTAATATGAAGAAAAAGCTTTTATAAATGAGTTCATATTATGCTACGAAATACTATTAACTACTCTTAATATTCTGTATGATTAACTTGTTCCATTTGACTATTTTGAAGGAAATGGCACCGACTACTCGACACACCGTGAATATGAATGAAGAGGAATTTCATACTTTTCTAGCTTCAAACATAGCCGCAGTACAGGCTGCGCTACATACCAACAATAACCTTGGATCTGGCAGTACAGGAAATCGTGTAGGATGCACCTACAAAGAATTCACTGCTTGCAAACCTTTGGAATTTGATGGAACCGAAGGACCGATCGGATTGAAACGGTGAACCGAGAAGGTCGAATCGGTGTTTTCCATAAGTAAGTGTACTGAAGAGGACAAAGTGAAGTACGCTACGCATACCTTCACAGGTTCTGCGTTAACATGGTGGAATACCTATCTAGAGCAAGTGGGACAAGATGATGCGTACGCACTACCGTGGTCAGCATTCAAGCACTTAATGAACGAGAAGTACCGTCCCAGAACCGAGGTCAATAAGCTCAAGACAGAACTTAGGGGGTTACGAACCCAAGGATTTGATATTACCACGTATGAAAGACGATTCACAGAATTGTGCCTATTGTGTCCGGGAGCATTCGAAGATGAGGAAGAGAAGATCGACGCGTTTGTGAAAGGATTACCGGAAAGAATCCAAGAAGATATAAGTTCACACGAGCCCGCCTCCATACAACAGGCATGTAGAATGGCTCACAAACTAGTGAACCAGATTGAAGAAAGAATTAAAGAACAGACTGCTGAAGAGGCCAATGTGAAGCAAGTCAAAAGAAAGTGGGAGGAAAACGGTGATAAGAATCACCAATACAACAACAACAGCAATTACAACAATAATCGCAACAATTATCCCAACAATCGCAACATCAATCGCAACTACAACAAACGGCCCAACAACAACAACAACAATAACAGCAACAGCAACTACAACAATCATCCCAACAACAATAATAACCGCAACAACAACAACAATCAGAAGCAGCTATGCCAAAGGTGTGAAAAGTATCACTCGGGGTTCTGCACCAAATTTTGCAACAAGTGTAAAAGAAATGGTCATAGCACGGCGAAGTGTGAGGTCTACGGACCAGGGGTTAATAGAACGAAAGGAACAAATGGTGTCGGAACGAGTAATGGCGGAGCAAGTAGTGTCGGAGCAAGTTATGGCAATGTAGTTTGTTATAAATGTGGAAAACCGGGCCACATTATTAGAAATTGCCCGAACCAGGAGAACACGAATGGACAAGGCCGCGGAAGAGTTTTCAATATTAATGCGGCAGAGGCACAGGAAGACCCGGAGCTTGTTACGGGTACGTTTCTTATTGACAATAAATCTGCTTACGTTTTATTTGATTCGGGTGCGGATAGAAGCTATATGAGTAGAGATTTTTGTGCTAAATTAAGTTGTCCATTGACGCCTTTGGATAGTAAATTTTTACTCGAATTAGCAAATGGTAAATTAATTTCAGCAGATAATATATGTCGGAATCGAGAAATTAAACTGGTTAGCGAAACATTTAAGATTGATTTGATACCAGTAGAGTTAGGGAGTTTTGATGTGATAATCGGTATGGACTGGTTGAAAGAAGTGAAAGCAGAGATCGTTTGTTACAAAAATGCAATTCGCATTATACGAGAAAAAGGAAAACCCTTAATGGTGTACGGAGAAAAGGGCAACACGAAGCTACATATTATTAGTAATTTGAAGGCACAAAAACTAATAAGAAAAGGTTGCTATGCTGTTCTAGCACACGTCGAGAAAGTACAAACTGAAGAAAAGAGCATCAATGATGTTCCCATTGCAAAAGAATTTCCCGATGTATTTCCGAAAGAATTACCGGGATTACCCCCACATCGATCCGTTGAATTTCAAATAGATCTTGTACCAGGAGCTGCACCAATAGCTCGTGCTCCTTACAGACTAGCACCCAGCGAGATGAAAGAACTGCAAAGCCAATTACAAGAACTTTTAGAGCGTGGTTTCATTCGACCAAGCACATCACCGTGGGGAGCTCCTGTTTTGTTTGTCAAAAAGAAAGATGGTACATTCAGGTTGTGTATCGACTACCGAGAGTTGAACAAACTTACCATCAAGAACCGCTACCCACTACCGAGAATCGACGACTTATTTGATCAACTACAAGGCTCGTCTGTTTATTCAAAGATTGACTTACGTTCCGGGTATCATCAAATGCGGGTGAAAGAAGATGATATTCCAAAGACTGCTTTCAGAACACGTTACGGTCATTACGAGTTTATGGTCATGCCGTTTGGTTTAACTAATGCACCAGCTGTGTTCATGAACCTTATGAACCGAGTGTGTGGACCATACCTTGACAAGTTTGTCATTGTTTTCATTGATGACATACTTATTTACTCAAAGAATGACCAAGAACACGGTGAACATTTAAGAAAGGTGTTAGAAGTATTGAGGAAGGAAGAATTGTACGCTAAGTTTTCAAAGTGTGCATTTTGGTTGGAAGAAGTTCAATTCCTCGGTCACATAGTGAACAAAGAAGGTATTAAGGTGGATCCGGCAAAGATAGAAACTGTTGAAAAGTGGGAAACCCCGAAAACTCCGAAACACATACGCCAGTTTTTAGGACTAGCTGGTTACTACAGAAGGTTCATCCAAGACTTTTCCAGAATAGCAAAACCCTTGACTGCATTAACGCATAAAGGGAAGAAATTTGAATGGAATGATGAACAAGAGAAAGCGTTTCAGTTATTGAAGAAAAAGCTAACTACGGCACCTATATTGTCATTGCCTGAAGGGAATGATGATTTTGTGATTTATTGTGACGCATCAAAGCAAGGTCTCGGTTGTGTATTAATGCAACGAACGAAGGTGATTGCTTATGCGTCTAGACAATTAAAGATTCACGAACAAAATTATACGACGCATGATTTGGAATTAGGCGCGGTTGTTTTTGCATTAAAGACTTGGAGGCACTACTTATATGGGGTCAAAAGTATTATATATACCGACCACAAAAGTCTTCAACACATATTTAATCAGAAACAACTGAATATGAGGCAGCGTAGGTGGATTGAATTATTGAATGATTACGACTTTGAGATTCGTTACCACCCGGGGAAGGCAAATGTGGTAGCCGATGCCTTGAGCAGGAAGGACAGAGAACCCATTCGAGTAAAATCTATGAATATAATGATTCATAATAACCTTACTACTCAAATAAAGGAGGCGCAACAAGGAGTTTTAAAAGAGGGAAATTTAAAGGATGAAATACCCAAAGGATCGGAGAAGCATCTTAATATTCGGGAAGATGGAACCCGGTATAGGGCTGAAAGGATTTGGGTACCAAAATTTGGAGATATGAGAGAAATGGTACTTAGAGAAGCTCATAAAACCAGATACTCAATACATCCTGGAACGGGGAAGATGTACAAGGATCTCAAGAAACATTTTTGGTGGCCGGGTATGAAAGCCGATGTTGCTAAATACGTAGGAGAATATTTGACGTGTTCAAAGGTCAAAGCTGAGTATCAGAAACCATCAGGTCTACTTCAACAACCCGAAATCCCAGAATGGAAATGGGAAAACATTACCATGGATTTCATCACTAAATTGCCAAGGACTGCAAGTGGTTTTGATACTATTTGGGTAATAGTTGATCGTCTCACCAAATCAGCACACTTCCTGCCAATAAGAGAAGATGACAAGATGGAGAAGTTAGCACGACTGTATTTGAAGGAAGTCGTCTCCAGACATGGAATACCAATCTCTATTATTTCTGATAGGGATGGCAGATTTATTTCAAGATTTTGGCAGACATTACAGCAAGCATTAGGAACTCGTCTAGACATGAGTACTGCCTATCATCCACAAACTGATGGGCAGAGCGAAAGGACGATACAAACGCTTGAAGACATGCTACGAGCATGTGTTATTGATTTCGGAAACAGTTGGGATCGACATCTACCGTTAGCAGAATTTTCCTACAACAACAGCTACCATTCAAGCATTGAGATGGCGCCGTTTGAAGCACTTTATGGTAGAAAGTGCAGGTCTCCGATTTGTTGGAGTGAAGTGGGGGATAGACAGATTACGGGTCCGGAGATTATACAAGAAACTACCGAGAAGATCATCCAAATTCAACAACGGTTGAAAACCGCCCAAAGTCGACAAAAGAGCTACGCTGACATTAAAAGAAAAGATATAGAATTTGAAATTGGAGAGATGGTCATGCTTAAAGTTGCACCTTGGAAAGGCGTTGTTCGATTTGGTAAACGAGGGAAATTAAATCCAAGGTATATTAGACCATTCAAGATTATTGATCGTGTCGGACCAGTAGCTTACCGACTTGAGTTACCTCAACAACTCACGGCTGTACATAACACTTTCCACGTCTCGAATTTGAAGAAATGTTTTGCTAAAGAAGATCTCACTATTCCATTAGATGAAATCCAAATCAACGAAAAACTTCAATTCATCGAAGAACCCGTCGAAATAATGGATCGTGAGGTTAAAAGACTTAAGCAAAACAAGATACCAATTGTTAAGGTTCGATGGAATGCTCGTAGAGGACCCGAGTTCACCTGGGAGCGTGAAGATCAGATGAAGAAGAAATACCCGCATCTATTTCCAGAAGATTCGTCAACACCTTCAACAGCTTAAAATTTCGGGACGAAATTTATTTAACGGGTAGGTACTGTAGTGACCCGAACTTTTCCATGTTTATATATATTAATTGAGATTGATATTTACATGATTAAATGTTTCCAACATGTTAAACAATCAAACTTGTTAAGACTTGATTAATTGAAATATGTTTCATATAGACAATTGACCACCCAAGTTGACCGGTGATTCACGAACGTTAAAACTTGTAAAAACTATATGATGACATATATATAGATATATATATATATAGTTAACATGATACTATGATAAGTAAACATATCATTAAGTATATTAACAATGAACTACATATGTAAAAACAAGACTACTAACTTAATGATTTTTAAACGAGACATATATGTAACGATTATCGTTGTAAAGACGTTTAATGTATATATATATCATATTAAGAGATATTCATACATGATAATATCATGATAATATAATAATTTAAAATCTCATTTGATATTATAAACATTGGGTTAACAACATTTAACAAGATCGTTAACCTAAAGGTTTCAAAACAACACTTACATGTAACGACTAACGATGACTTAACGAATCAGTTAAAATGTATATACATGTAGTGTTTTAATATGTATTTATACACTTTTGGAAGACTTCAATACACTTATCAAAATACTTCTACTTAACAAAAATACTTACAATTACATCCTCGTTCAGTTTCATCAACAATTCTACTCGTATGCACCCATATTCGTACTCGTACAATACACAGCTTTTAGATGTATGTACTATTAGTATATACACTCCAATGATCAGCTCTTAGCAGCCCATGTGAGTCACCTAACACATGTGGGAACCATCATTTGGCAACTAGCATGAAATATCTCATAAAATTACAAAAATATGAGTAATCATTCATGACTTATTTACATGAAAACAAAATTACATATCCTTTATATCTAATCCATACACCAACGACCAAAAACACCTACAAACACTTTCATTCTTCAATTTTCTTCATCTAATTGATCTCTCTCAAGTTCTATCTTCAAGTTCTAAGTGTTCTTCATATATTCTACAAGTTCTAGTTACATAAAATCAAGAATACTTTCAAGTTTGCTAGCTCACTTCCAATCTTGTAAGGTGATCATCCAACCTCAAGAAATCTTTGTTTCTTACAGTAGGTTATCATTCTAATACAAGGTAATAATCATATTCAAACTTTGGTTCAATTTCTATAACTATAACAATCTTATTTCAAGTGATGATCTTACTTGAACTTGTTTTCGTGTCATGATTCTGCTTCAAGAACTTCGAGCCATCCAAGGATCCATTAAAGCTAGATCCATTTTTCTCTTTTCCAGTAGGTTTATCCAAGGAACTTAAGGTAGTAATGATGTTCATAACATCATTCTATTCATACATATAAAGCTATCTTATTCGAAGGTTTAAACTTGTAATCACTAGAACATAGTTTAGTTAATTCTAAACTTGTTCGCAAACAAAAGTTAATCCTTCTAACTTGACTTTTAAAATCAACTAAAAACATGTTCTATATCTATATGATATGCTAACTTAATGATTTAAAACCTGGAAACACAAAAAACACCGTAAAACCGGATTTACGCCGTCGTAGTAACACCGCGGGCTGTTTTGGGTTAGTTAATTAAAAACTATGATAAACTTTGATTTAAAAGTTGTTATTCTGAGAAAATGATTGTTATTATGAACATGAAACTATATCCAAAAATTATGGTTAAACTCAAAGTGGAAGTATGTTTTCTAAAATGGTCATCTAGACGTCGTTCTTTCGACTGAAATGACTACCTTTACAAAAACGACTTGTAACTTATTTTTCCGACTATAAACCTATACTTTTTCTATTTAGATTCATAAAATAGAGTTCAATATGAAACCATAGCAATTTGATTCACTCAAAACGGATTTAAAATGAAGAAGTTATGGGTAAAACAAGATTGGATATTTTTTCTCATTTTAGCTACGTGAAAATTGGTAACAAATCTATTCCAACCATAACTTAATCAACTTGTATTGTATATTATGTAATCTTGAGATACCATAGACACGTATACAATGTTTCGACCTATCATGTCGACACATCTATATATGTTTCGGAACAACCATAGACACTCTATATGTGAATGTTGGAGTTAGCTATACAGGGCTGAGGTTGATTCCAAAATATATATAGTTTGAGTTGTGATCAATACTGAGATACGTATACACTGGGTCGTGGATTGATTCAAGATAATATTTATCGATTTATTTCTGTACATCTAACTGTGGACAACTAGTTGTAGGTTACTAACGAGGACAGCTGACTTAATAAACTTAAAACATCAAAATATATTAAAAGTGTTGTAAATATATTTTGAACATACTTTGATATATATGTATATATTGTTATAGGTTCGTGAATCAACCAGTGGCCAAGTCTTACTTCCCGACGAAGTAAAAATCTGTGAAAGTGAGTTATAGTCCCACTTTTAAAATCTAATATTTTTGGGATGAGAATACATGCAGGTTTTATAAATGATTTACAAAATAGACACAAGTACGTGAAACTACATTCTATGGTTGAATTATCGAAATCGAATATGCCCCTTTTTATTAAGTCTGGTAATCTAAGAATTAGGGAACAGACACCCTAATTGACGCGAATCCTAAAGATAGATCTATTGGGCCTAACAAACCCCATCCAAAGTACCGGATGCTTTAGTACTTCGAAATTTATATCATATCCGAAGGGTGTCCCGGAATGATGGGGATATTCTTATATATGCATCTTGTTAATGTCGGTTACCAAGTGTTCACCATATGAATGATTTTTATCTCTATGTATGGGATGTGTATTGAAATATGAAATCTTGTGGTCTATTATTATGATTTGATATATATAGGTTAAACCTATAACTCACCAACATTTTTGTTGACGTTTTAAGCATGTTTATTCTCAGGTGATTATTAAGAGCTTCCGCTGTCGCATACTTAAATAAGGACGAGATTTGGAGTCCATGTTTGTATGATATTGTGTAAAAACTGCATTCAAGAAACTTATTTTGTTGTAAGATATTTGTATTGTAAACCATTATGTAATGGTCGTGTGTAAACAGGATATTTTAGATTATCATTATTTGATAATCTACGTAAAGCTTTTTAAACCTTTATTGATGAAAGAAAGGTTATGGTTTGTTTTAAAATGAATGCAGTCTTTGAAAAACGTCTCATATAGAGGTCAAAACCTCGCAACGAAATCAATTAATATGGAACGTTTTTAATCAATAAGAACGGGACATTTCATTGTTATCATATGTAAGATTATTAAAATTATTATTATTTTACTATCATTATCATTAAAAATTAACACTTTTTAATTATCACTTTTATTGAAAATATCATTATTACTAAAATTACTATTATTATTATTATTATTATTAGAATTATCATGATTTTTTTTTACCATAATTAGTATTATTTTTATATAACAAATAAATAAAATATACTTATAATAATATTACATATAATTATATATTAACATTTTTATATAAATATTTACATATAACAAATTATTGATTTTCAATATAATACTAATCAGATATATACATATAAAACTATATAAATATTAATATATATACAAATTAAATATATAAGATATATAATTTAAGATATAATATATAAATTTAAGATATAGTGCATGAGTGGTGTTTGGTTTTGTTCTAGGTGGTTGGCTCTTTGCGTGCACAACAACTTCCACCTGGCATGCCTCTCGAGTTATGTTTACAAGGTCTTTTGGCTCTACTATTCGAGGCAACAACAAGCGTCGATTTTGTGGCGTGTTGAATGCCGCTTAGAGCCTAAATTAATTTTCCAGGCAGGTTTAAATATCCATGGAAATTTGATTTCTACCATTTTCATGGCGTATCTTTTCTACTTTTACTTTTTATTTATTTATTTATCCTTATTTATTTCTATTTTTTATTTTTTTTATTTTATTACTATTATTATTATTATTAATTTTTTATAGGCCGGAGATCCGCACGGAAGCAATCTCTCTACTCTGGGGTAGGGAGAGGGATGACTTTCTCTTCATGTGGGTAGAGAATTTTTCTCGACTCGTGGATAGAGAAACGACTTCTCCTCAATTCTAGGATAGAGGAAGGATTGTCTACATCTCACCTCTCCCATACCTCGCATATGCGAGATTGGGTATTGTTGTTGTTGTTGTTGTTGTTGTTGTTGTTGTTGTATATAATATATAAATTTATTCAATTACGATTATATGTGTTAATATATATACTTGATATAGGTTCGTGAATCCGATGCCAACCCTGCATTGTTCAGTATCGTCGTATGCATATTTTTACTACAAAATATCATATCGTGAGTTTCATTTGCTCCCTTTTAAATGCTTTTGCAATATATATTTTTGGGACTGAGAATACATGCGCTGTTTTTATAACTGTTTTATGAAATAGACACAAGTACTTGAAACTACATTCTATGGTTGGATTATTATAACGGATATCACCCTTTTTAGCTTGGTAGCCTAAGAATTGGTGTTTATTATAATTGCCACAAATTGACGCGAATCCTAAAGATAGATCTATCGGGCCCAACAAGCCGCACCCGGTTTACGAATGCTTTAGTACTTCGATTTATCATATCCGATGAGAGTCCCAGAATGATGGGGATATTCTAGATGAATTTTGTTAAGGTCAGTTACCAGGTTTTCACCATATGAATGATTTTTATACACAGGTTATGTGTATCATGTTTTGTACACGGGTTACGTGTGAGGTTAAATATTTGAAATCTTGTGGTCTATTAAAATTTTGAAATGATTATTATGATAAACCTATGAACTCATCAACCTTTTGGTTGACACTTTTATGCGTGTTTATTCTCAGGTATTAAAGAAATCTTCCGATGTGCATATGCCCATTTTAAAGATATTACTTGGAGTCGTTCATGGCATATTTCAAAAGACGTTGCATTCGAGTTGTTGAGTTCAAAAAGATTATTATTAAGTAAATGACAGATTAGTCGTTTATAGTTTGGATATTATGAAATGGTATGCATTTTTGTCAACTTTCTTGTAATGAAAGTATATCTTTTAAAAACGAATGCAATGTTTGTAAAACATATCATATAGAGGTCAGTACCTCAAAATGAGACCAAATGTTGATGCATTCGTCAAGGTGGATTTGGACGGGCTACGACAGTTGGTATCAGAGCAGGGGTCTTAGCAACCAGGTCTTGCATTAATGTGTCTAACTGATAGTTGTTAGGATGCATTAGTGAGTCTGGACTTCGACCATGTCTGCATGTCAAAAGTTTTGCTTATCATTTCTTGTCAGAAATTACTTGCTTGTCATTCTTAAGTCTAGACACGTCTTACTGCATTTATTGCATAGATAGTGCATAAACAGATTCATATCTTAGCATATCTGTTACTATAAACTTTGCCTGACAGCTTCCGAAAGTTCCTCCGTAATCTACGGGATCTTCTGTACTATATATAGGTATTCGATGAAATTAGAATATCATCTGATATTTGAAAATCATTTCATATCAAAAATCCTTTATCTAACCGTACAAGATGGAATTCGCAACTAGTTCAAATCCCTCGGATTCCGATGGTTATTCTGATATGGATTTCCACTCGAGCTTCGAAAGCAGTGTAACCAGAATGGATCAACCAATCAGCCATAATCAATTCTGGATGAATTGGGGATGAGTTCGTAGTCGACTAAATCAATGGAGACAAGAACAAGGTGATCCTTTCTATCCACCAAATTTCCCTCTGGGCGAAGAATCTGAAGCACTTACCAACGAACCAGTCAGAAACACCATTTTCACCATCATTTCCCGAATATCTCGCCATGATTATATACTATCTCAAATTCGAAACCTTATTCATCTGCTCGTTCTAACCGTCAACCATCTCAGAGTAATAGAAGAAGTCAACGAGCTTCGCGCTCGAGTAGTGGCTTTAGAGAGTATGATGCACAACTTGCAGGCATCACATGCACCAACAGTACCACCAGCATCAGCACCAACATCGCCAGTACCACCTACACAAGCCTCAACATCACACGCCCTAACATCACAATCTATACCTCGAGCATAATCTTGGTTCTACATATCATTCTACATCGATTATCTTCGTTCTACGTACCGTTCTATATCATTTATCTTTGTTCTACATGGCGATTATTAATCTCTAATGTTTTAGAGATTATGTATGCTAGTTCTAACGGTAAATCAAATGAGTTTAATATTATATTAACTCATTAACTCCATGATTACATCTAAAGAAAATATACATGTATATATATTTTTATAAAGATTGTAATTAAAAGTTCTCTTGTACAAACTATTAATGATGAGAATATTTTAACGGGTAGGTAATACCCTAGAAATATTTAGATCTCACATTAACATGTTACACTGTACATTCTTCAAATCTGATTCAACAGTCAATTATTATCCTACTTACAACCATAGATATACGTATCCAATCATCTACGAGTAACCATTTTCATTCCAATTCCATTTCATATACGAATTTTTACCGACCAGAATCCAAGTCAAGATTTGACAAGTGGAATAATGAAGAAATAATGGACAAAATAAAATTTATTAGTAACCAATTAATTAACTACGTAAAATTTTAAATCTATACTAACCAATTCCTAGCTAACTGTTCCTATACCCGTTATGACTATTTTCTTATTACATTTTATTTATTGTCATTATCGCAATTAATTATCGCAATTTTAATACTCGCAATTTTATTCATCGTCATTTAAATACTGTTATTTATTTTACGCACTTTAAATATCATCATTTAAATACTGTCATAATATACTAGTCTTGGTTAATCCCGAGACAATATGATATAACCTTGATTAACTAGATTATATAATGAACTATTGGACTATTGGACTACTAACATTGGACTACTAACCTTGGATAATTAAAAAGTATTAAAAGAGTAGGAAATATTAATTATAACACATTTTGATTTAAAATATCGTTAATAAGTTACATCTTCTACAGTTAAACATTTCTTCAAGTTTGTCACTTGATTCCATCTTAAACATCATTTGTATCTTGATAATTACAATCTTCATTCAAACCCTTCAAACTCTTGAAAACACCTCAGATTGATAACCAATGGTTCAGATATGAGAGTGCTGATGAAGCAGCAAAAGTTATAGATGGTCATAATGACCAGAAGCTTAATAATAAAGAATGGTGTGCTAAAAAGGCTCAGTTTTGGAACTGAAAAACGGATTGAGCAGACTATGAAGGAGGTTGTGGATAAATCACAAAATATGTACTTACAGAATCCATATGATTAAGTATCTGCTGAAATCTTTAGCGAATACTTTGCTCCTTACTTATTCTAAATCCTTGCGGAAAAGTTCTGCAACATCCTTTGATTCTAGATATTTTAAATTCTAAGATATCATTGTATCTTTCGTTATAAATATCTTCGATATTTCTGAAGATACCTTCATAAATATCTTTGTCCGAAATTATCTATCTCATCGTCCATATCTATGTTACATCATAAAAGAAACTGTTTTAGTTTCTATTCTTCTATAAAATTTGAGTTTAAATTATGAATGATTTCTGGAGAACTGTTGGGAGTTGAAGCATGAATTAGTATAATATAGTGACGCCCGGCGAATGTGATTATATTACAGTAAGTCATGCTGAATTTCTAATAGAACATGATGATTCACAGACCTTACCCTCATCATGTGCCATGTTACATAACTCTTTCATTCTAATTAACCTCCCCCATATCAAGAAAATATATTCTTGATAGTTTTATCTTCTGCGATTCTGGTAATTTAACAATCAAATCTTATATAGATTTCGAAAATTTTCTTTAAATTCCTTGAATTCCGAAAATCAACCGTGACTACATCAGAAGTTAAGACGAACTTTATTTCTTCATTTCACTCTTTTGCGATAACTTTACTCATACTCTTCACGTAATCGAATTATTTTATCCATATTACTCTATGGTAATAAAACTATATTTATCAACTCATATTCGTCATGAAAACATTCTTATTATTAGCCATGACGACCTCGATCAAATTTTGGGACGAAATTTCTTTAACGGGTAGGTATTGTCACGACCCGGAAAATTTCGACTAATTTTAAATCAAACACTCGATACGATTTAATATTTTTGACACGATAAGAAAAGTCTGTTAGGTTGAGTCTCAAAATTTTTGAACTGTTCTCATATATTCAATCGACCTTCGACTATTCTGACGATTCACGAACTATTACTTGTAAATAAATAAATATTATATATTATTACATCTCTAGATATTTGAGATGTATACACGTTTTAAGAATTGTGTAATTCATTTATTGTGTTTTCAACTTTTCAACAATAATACTTATATATATGCACCCATATGCATAATAGAAGACACACAATAAACAACACCCTTAATTAATTATGTCGACTGAAAACAGTTATTGAATCCGTGAACATAATTATTAAAGTAACTCACTATTTGCTTTTTGTTTCAAATCATTTCATTGAGCACGTTTTATATTTATTAGTATATTATTATTATTATTATTTATTTAATTAGATTTACAGTTACATATATTTATATATAAAAATATAGATAGATGACGATATGATACATATACTTATGCATATGCATTCTTCAACCATCACTTTTCCTTTCTTGTTTCTATCGACCTAAGGCCACCACCGGCCACCTTGCTGCCACCGGGAACCACCACCGCCGTCTAACATCTGCAACCACCACTAAAACCACTACTCTCTCCCTCTCTTCCTTTCTTCTTCATTGAATCGACATCACCTACAATTCTTTTTCTGTTTATGATCAGGCTGAGAAATCACCAAATCTATAGTAGTGAACCGCCTACCTCCACCACTCCTTCTGCTCGATACCATCTTCACCAAACCACCACTTAACGGATACAAGTTGCTGTTCCTATTTCCTGTTTTAGTCACAACTCACGACACCACCTATTTAGCTTCCTGTTAATTGATTACTTCAACTGCCACTGTACATAAATTGATGTTGGTTCGACCACCTATCAAGAAACCACCAACGAAACCCGTTTAAAACAACCATGAAACTCAACTGATACTTTTTTCTTCTGTGCTGGTACAGTTCGAAATCCAACACCATCGATTCCCCCTAATCTTCTGTTTATTGTTTCTGTTCAAGACCGAAACAACACAACACACCTCCACTATGATCATATGCTACTGTTGCTTCTTTATTTCTATTTTTTCTGTCTTACAGCCTCACCACCATCATTATTATTATTGCTACTGCTGCGTTTGCTGTTATCCTTGCAACCGTAAACCATCAACAAACACCATCACTCGCTACCACAGGTTGCTCCTGCTGTTGCTGCAGTACTTTCTTTTCTTTTCTGTTGTTGCTCACCGTTCAAACACCCACAAAACCACCATAAGGTTGCTGCTATTTGAAGAATAAACTTGCTTCTGCTACTGCTACTGCAGCTGCAATTTCTGATTTCTGTTTCTGTTCTAATTGAACCATCACCATCACCGTCGCCTACTTCTATTTTCCTGTTTCAACAAACGAATAATGGTGATGAAGTATGAAAAAGATGATGACGTTACAGTGATCTTGTAATGATGATGATGGTGACTATAAATAATAATGATTCGTGAATGATGACTGCGATGATGATTATATATGTTGGTGAACCGAAAGACTCAAGGGTTTTAACTCTGATCGTGACAGTTTGTAATCGGCTGTTGGGCTAACCTAGTAGTTGGGCTAAGTACTTGGGCCGAGTTGTTGTTTATGATATTTAGTGGGCCGTGACCCAACTTAGATTTTTCTATTGGGCTATGAATCCAGGTCTCGTTTCCTTTTCTTTTGGGCTGAACGAATGGCCAATGAATGATAAAGGTATTGTTGAAAACAACAAGATCGATTGATGATGATGGTGTCGATATTAAAAACATAAAAGAGATTAGAATGGTGATGCTTACGGTTATGAATAGATGAAGATTATGATGATAATGAATTAAGATTCGATGTGGTGATGTTAAAGATTTAATGATGATAGAAAAATGATACATGTTAAATTAATAAACGTACGAATTATATGAATAAAGTATCGAGTGGTTCAGTTGTTTGGAAGGAAAATTAGTAAGCGAGAGGTTGCGGGTTCGAGCTCGGGCAGTGACAGTTTTTCTTTTTGGAAGCCTATTAATCCTTTAAGGTAGTTTTATATTATTTATCATCATCATCATCATCATCATCATCATCATCATCATCATCATCATCATCATCATTATTATTATTATTATTATTATTATTATTATTATTATTATTATTATTATTATTATTATTATTAGTAATAGAATTATCATTTACAATATTATCACTAATATTATTATTATTATTACTAATATTAATATTATTATCTTTATTGTTATCATATGTAAGATTATTAAAATTATTATTATTTTACTATCATTATCATTAAAAATTAACACTTTTTAATTATCACTTTTATTGAAAATATCATTATTACTAAAATTACTATTTTTATTATTATTATTAGAATTATCATGATTTTTTTTTACCATAATTAGTATTATTTTTATATAACAAATAAATAAAATATACTTATAATAATATTACATATAATTATATATTAACATTTTTATATAAATATTTACATATAACAAATTATTCATTTTCAATATAATACTAATCAGATATATATATATATATATAAAACTATATAAATATTAATATATATACAAATTAAATATATAAGATATATAATTTAAGATATAATATATAAATTTATTCGATTACGATTATATGTGTTAATATATATACTTGATATAGGTTCGTGAATCCGATGCCAACCCTGCATTGTTCAGTATCGTCGTATGCATATTTTTACTACAAAATATCGTATCGTGAGTTTCATTTGCTCCCTTTTAAATGATTTTCCAATATATATTTTTGGGACTGAGAATACATGCGCTGCTTTTATAACTGTTTTACGAAATAGACATAAGTACTTGAAACTACATTCTATGGTTGGATTATTATACTGGATATCACCCTTTTTAGCTTGGTAGCCTAAGAATTGGTGTTTATTATAATTGCCACCAATTGACGCGAATCCTAAAGATAGATCTATCGGGCCCAACATGCCCCATTCGGGTTACGGATGCTTTAGTACTTCGATTTATCATTTCCCATGAGAGTCCCGGAATGATGGGGATATTCTAGATGTATTTTGTTAAGGTCGGTTACTAGATGTTCACCATATGAATGATTTTTATACACAGGTTATGTGTATCATGTTTTGTACACGGGTTACTTGTGCAGTTACATATTTGAAATCTTGTGGTCTATTAAAATGTTGAAATGATTATTATGATAAACCTATGCACTCACGAACCTTTTGGTTGACACTTTTAAGCGTGTTTATTCTCAGGTATTAAAGAAATCTTTCGCTGTGCATTTGCTCATTTTAAAGATATTACTTGGAGTCGTTCATGACATATTTCAAAAGACGTTGCATTCGAGTCGTTGAGTTCTAAAAGATTATTATTAAGTAAATGACAGATTAGTCGTTTATAGTTTAAATATTATGAAATGGTATGCATTTTTGTCAACTTTCTTGTAATGACAGTATATCTTTTAAAAACGAATGCAATGTTTGTAAAACATATCATATAGAGGTCAGTACCCCGAAATGGGACCAAATGTTGATGCGTTCGTCCAGGTGGATTTGGACGAGCTACGATAAAATGAACATGATTTGTGATTAATTGAAACTAGGAAGTTAATGACATGTTAACTAGTCATTGGAATTGAACCAAATGCATTAATGAGCCTAACTAAGTCTTGACCAAACTGAGATTACCCCAAATGACAATCAAGACACTCCTCCAAGAATGTTTGGTTTACCACATTTGGAGTGTCATGTCAGTTTTCACACAATATGACCAAATCTCACACACTTAATGCATATAGTACTTGTATAGGTTATTGGGTTTCTTTTGCAGGTGCTAAATGAAGAAAAGATTCCAAAATATGGTCTTCAAATCTGAGTCAAACGGCTATGCAACGGATATAAATTTTGGACAGAAGCGCGCACAATCGAACCACGGTCGACCGTGATAGTGACCGTGTGGAAACGACTAGTTTTTGAATTCCATTATAAATAGCAAGCATTGGAGAGCATTTGAAGCCGACCCTCTTGCACATTTTAAAGGCATATTTCCAGAAGATCACAAGGGCTTTAATTATTGCTCAAATGTGATCAAGCAAGAGAAGATTCTATGATCTTATAGATATAAAATTTGGTTATTGTAAACTCATTAATCAAATTTGTTTATCTTGTGCTTTTACTTAGTGTGATGTATGTCCTAGAATTGTCTTAAGATTATCATCGCTAATTGTATGAGTCTTGTAACTTCAATTAGTAAAAGCATAGGCTAGCTTAGTGATCTACTTCCTTAAAGGGACTTAGGAAGCTGATTAATCTTAGTTGAAGATTAATACTTGTCCAAGTTGAAGATAAGTTGAGCTAGATTGGAGTTGGTCTTTAAAAGGGTTGGAAAGATTAGGTTTGTTGTCTACCAAAGAAGTTGAAGACTTGTTAATCGAATTTCCACCGGGTTTGGAGAAAAATGCTTAGTGAAGCAAGAAATCCCGATTAGTGTAATCGGGGAGTGGATTAGTTAACATCCACCTGAACCACTATAAATCCTTGTGTCTATGTTCTTTACATTACTTTACTCATCATTTTGAACATAAACACCACACACATCAAGTTTGAGTTGAATTGGTTGATCATAGTTAATCAAATTTAGCGATCAATCGAAAAAGTGTTAAAAACGTATTAAGTAACTATTCACCCACCCTCTAGGTACTCACAATTGGTATCAGAGTGGTTGCTCAAATCATTGCTCTATAAACGTTTTGGTTGCGTCAAAATTCGTTTTGTGCAAAAACTTGAGTCAACGATCCTCGGGTCAACTCAAACTATGTTATACTTAGAAGAATTGGTGAAAGAAGCACCAATCTTTGATAAAGAAGATATTAATGTGTGGAAATTAAGATTTGAAGATTATCTCAAATCTAAGGATTACTACTTGTGGAGGATAATCAAAGTAGGAGACTTTGTTCCACAAGATAGTTAAAGACTAGTGAAGCCAACATTTCAAAACAATAAAGTTTTGAAACAATTTGATGCTATTGAACTACTTCATGAAGTTCTTCCTAATGAAGAAAGAATGAATATAATTTTATGTAAAAGTGAAAAGGAATGTTGGGATTCACTATGCTCTCAAGAAGAAGAAGAAAAGTCTAGTGGTTTAAAGGGTAAAAGGGTAAAAGAGAAATTAAAGAAGCTTGGGGATCTTGATAGAGATTGGGAAGATGCTCAAGAAAAGGGTTTGGATGGAGATGAAGATTTTTTCCTCATGGGTTCTTGGAATCATTTCAATCAAGATGGTCAAAGTGAAGAAGAGGTTGAATCTCCATACAGAGAAGATGATGTCTCAAGCATGGAATGCAATGAGGTGCATGTACTTTATCCATCTAATTATGAAGAATTGCTAGATGATTAAAAAACTATCAAATTTGTATATGATAGTAGTCGTGACAAAACTTTTAGAAAAAGAATTAGACAAAGTTAATCAACCTAACAAAGTTCTATTTGATGAAAACAATTATTTGAAAAGAAAACTTGAAGAGACAACTATTTATAATTCATCAAAAGATAAACTTGAAATGAGTTTGTGTCACGACTCTAGCAAATACAAATCAAGTAATCAAAGTCCATTGTCTATTATTAAGAGATTTGAAAACATGGGAAGAATGGGCCAAACTAGCAATTCAATGGAAGAGATAAGTCAAGGATTGGGTAACCTTAAAATCAATCAAAACCAATGATCAAAATGCTAATTAGAATAACCTTTTCAAAAGAATTTAAAATAATTAAAGGTTTTTTATACAAATACAAAATTATTTTTGAAAATGATTTCAAAAGGAATGTTGAAGGAACTCTACTTGTATTAGGATTGTATGTTTAAATGAAACTATAAATTGCATGCTACATATGAGTAAATGTGTTTTATGTATACTATATGTGTAATTGTATATAGATATATAAAAATATAGTATATTACGTGTCATTAATGATGAAACATCGGGTGGATAAGATCATTCAATGTTAGGAAGAAAATACTTATCCTCACCTATTCTATAGAACCTAAGACTCGTCAAAAGGTACTCAAAAAAAGAAGTAGTGAAGAAATTCTGCATCAGGAGATCCACTGCTGAAGCACAGCTGATCGCAGACTCGACCGCAGACACGTGTTTGAATCTCCTAGAAGATTTTCCTCCACGGCCATTGCCACGGTCGACCGTACCACGACCGTGCGTGGCCTGACACTGTTTTTAATTGAATAAAACCTTTACTTTTCATTCCACTCTAAATCAATTTCAAAACAAAAAACTCTCTACACGGCTGAGAAGATCAACCGCACATTAAAGAACACACATTCCTTCCACTTCAATTCCTACTTTCGGTATGATTAATCCTTTATTTGTATGATGAACTCTTCACTATTCTTGTGAAGAAACCCTAACTAGAATGTCTCTAAACCTAAATTGATGCAAACAATCAAAATTGTTCTTGAAAACAACTTAGAAATGATTATAGTGATGCCTATCTATGCATTGTTTTAATGTTGGACAAATCTAGGGTTCATTATACATCTAGATTAGATTTTTATCGAATCATTGTTCATGTGATCTAAACTACATTGTTGTAAATTGAGTGTGATAATGTTAGAATATAGAACACATATGAACTTTGTGAAAATCATAATCTAGTTGTAGACTCATTGACACTAATTGAGAGTGAAAATATGAAGAACATTAACATCAAAACACTCAAGTATTGATGTTAATTAAGTTTGCAAAACATGTAGCCTACAATTGAATTGCATGTACACTTTAGATCAATTGAAATTGACATCTTGCACGAAATGGCAAAAACGAAGAATAAAAATGTTGAAGCAAAAAGAAAAGACTCATACGATTCACCATCGGATCCAGAAGAAAGAATTGCTTACAACATTGAATTTCTTTCAGACAGAAAATTGCTGAAGGAAGAAGAGTTGCTCACACTCAAATTCCTGAACTAGTAAGGCAATTTGAGAAACTCAAATGGAAATCTTTTCTTAGTCTAAATGGTCCGATTTATCCATCACTCATTCAAGAATTTTATGCAAACTTCAACTTCGTGAATGATGAGGTATTCTTCGATCTTCTTGGTATAAATTACTGCTATCCGCTTAAGGATTTCAGGATTATGCTGGATGTTCCTGCCGATGGTGAAAAGTTCTATAACAGGAAACATGATCTATAAAATCTCCCGGAATTTGTTTCGGACAAAATTCCTCTGATTGATACACTATGCAAGGATGATGCTCCTCGAGCTAAAATAGAGAAATCTGGAGTACAGGGAAAACATCTCCGTCATGAGTATAGCCTATCTCATGGCATCAAGGATGAATGGGATTATCACAGAAACTACTCGCACATTACCTTATGGATTGCATCTCAATAAGGTGTTTGAACATCTCGGTGTCACAAGTGATAACTCTCGTCAACCCATTCATGACATATTTAAAGGACCAAGAACTTCAGAGGTAACACCCGCAAACGAAAAAGAACGACTAGTGAAGCATGAACCAGTAGAGAAGACACTGTGATTCCTGAAAGTGAAGATGAAGTAGCTGATGAATAAGTTCAAGAGTTAAGGGTGATGGCAAAGATGGACAAAATCTACCAGAAACAAATCAAGAACCTCGAGAAGGAATCAAAAATGGTGAAGATGACAAAGGGGGTAATAAGGAAGCTGACATGTAGGTCAAGTGATACGGAGGATGAAAACTCGAGTGCGTCGACCTAGAAATCAGTGAAACAATTTGATTATTGTGTTGAATGTGTAAAACTGTGGTGTTGTGATTCTATGGTTGAATGTAGACATGATGTATTTGAATATTGTAATCTATGATTTTGCTTAGATGTAAAACTTTAATAACTTAGAAATATGTTGCAGACTGTATGCGGTCACAGTCATGGTTGACCGTGATCTTGATCGCAGACTGACTGCAATTGATTCAAACCTCATTAAATGCACACCCATAGCAAATCAACATCACTTTCTTACAAACAACATCTAAATGCAATCATATTTAACTTCAACTTTAAAATTCTTGAACAAAACAATTACTCAAAATGGATAGAAAGAATCTCACTCATGTTCTTTAAATTGAGAAATCTCAAAGAACATCTTGCACCTCAAAGCAATGAGTTCTTCAAAACCCTTTCTCTTTTCAAACTCCAAACATCACTCAAACCCTAAGATGTCAAAAGTTCTCAACAAATTTCCATGTGATGAAAAGAAGAACTTTCAAGATAACTCAAGACACATCCAAGAAGAACATGAAGTGTTCTATGATTATCCTACCCTTCAAAGAGAGTTTGATAAGATTGGATGGGGATCATTTCTTTTGCTCAAAACCTACACATTTCCTTCACTTGTTAAACAATTCTACTCAAAATTCGAATTTACCTCTAACCGAAAGGTAAAGTTCACTCTGCTTGATCAAGACTATGTGATGACACTTAAGCGATTCAGCTACATCCTTAGAGTGCCAACAAAAGGAGCTGAGTTTTATGATAATGAGAATCATATACAACTCCTTCCCAAGTTCATTCCAAGAAGAGCACTAACCCCACTCTTCATTGATCCAGAACTCAAACTAAGTACTCTTTGTCAAAGGGACATTCGAGTGGAGTATGGAACATGCTGTAACGACCCGAACTTTTCAACTTATATTTATACTTATTACTTTCACGAAACTGCGTATTTGTGCGTACTGAGCTATATTATGTTCGAGGATACTTATTCATGATTAATTACTTTCGTTAATATCTTACAATGTATTATTAAGTGCGTAATCACTTAACTTGATCCTCGAATGCTTTTATGACCGTTAGTGTCACTTGTCATTTAAAACGAGCTATGTACTTTGTACACGTTAATTTTTGTCGTAATTGGAATATTATGACTACGTAATACTAATTGTTATTTTCTAATGACAATTACTTGGCTTATTGGTTGCTTAATTACGCTTAGTAATTTACTAATGCACACTAGTTAGTCTTTTTACCTTCATGGACTTAGACCCACCATACTCTTGTTAATGGACCATTAGATTAGCCCAACTTTAATGGATTTATGATCCATTAAGATGTAGGACAAAAACCCATTAAGATAAACCAATATACTAGCATTTTTGTTAACCATTACTACATATGTTGCATGGGATCCCAACAACAAGTACCACCTTTAGACTATCACCATGCAAAAAGCAAAGTTTGTCTCCCCCTTGTCCCCCTAGGCCATCGGCAAACCCACCACCACCACTACTATAAATATCACACTTGATCCTTCATTTCACACTTGATTTCATTCTCATTTTACACACACTTGCTCTCTAATTTCATCTCTAGTCTTTCTCACACTAAAATTGTAAGTTCTTAAATTTTCTTCTTCTTCTTCTCTTTTTCTTCTTAACCACGACATCATCATCATCATCATCATCATCATCATCATCATCATCATCATCATCATCATCATCATCATCATCAAAGGATCAAGCTTTTTAGCTTTTTGATATTGTTACATCTTGTAGATTCAAACTTTGATTTGAAATCTTCAAGAACATGAAAGATTCAAGATATTTAGCTTTGAATCTTCATTACTTTGTTGGATCTAAGTTTTAAGGCTTTAGATCACTTTATTTTATTAAAAGATCAAAACTTGTATTTATGATCTTCATGTAACTTGTAGATCTAGCCTTTTGCTTTAAGGATCTTCAAGAACATTAAAGATCCAAGCTTTCTAGCTTAGGGTTTCATTATTTTGTTGAAGATCTAAGCTTTTTAGTTTATGATCTCATTACTTTTACTAGATCTTAGCTTTCTAGCTTATGGTCTCATTAATCTTGTAAAGATCCAAGCTTTCTAGCTTAGGGTTTCTTAACACTTGAGATCTAAGTTATTATTGTAGATCTCACTTACTTGGAACCTTTCTATGATTTTTATGGTGATAAAAATCAAGTCTTCATCATCTCATATAATGAAGATGCATAAACTTGTGTCAAAAGGACAAAGGTTGAAGCTTTATTGTGTTTATACAATAAAGAGACAACTTTGATGTTCAAAACTTATAGAAAGTTAGCTCTTACTTTTAGTTGTGTGTTGATGGTTAAAACTTGGTCATAATGATGCTAAAACATCAAAGAGTTGTACACTTGAGGCTTATACGCATCAAAGATGAGAACCGTGATAAGCATCAAACACCAAGAAACCCACCGGATCACTTGTTTATATTTTTTAGGGTCTGATCAGACTCATGGGACTTCTGGAAAGTTGATTTGCAGATAGTTCGGTTTGATTAGATGACTTTTCGTTTAAGACTAGCCTAAATCCGATATACGGTTTAGGATTTATAGCCTTCCGAAAATCACTACGCCTTTGTAATGACGTGCTAAAATTTTTGACGTACTCGCGCTTGAACCGTCACCCGGTCAAACGACATCGAGTTAGGATCTGAAAATTGGACAGCGGTAAGAGGACTCACATACGGAGCCTTGGCCACTGACCACGCATCTTTTCAGTTTGTATAGAGGTCGTAGCAGCTGTCCGAAGTCAGCCCTTTGTTTTGATCTCTATTCTTGTGGAAAACTTACCTTATCCTTTACGTATGATGATAATGATGATGTTTAGGACTACTTACGTACTTTTAAACCTTTTGGGACAATTTACTGACTTAGTAACCTTTGACTTAGGTTGAGGACCTTTCGGACCGACTTACTACTTGCATACTTTTCATATCGACTTTTACCGTACATTCATTGTGAGTTATAGCTCCCTTTTTTACTTTAACTATTTTTGAGACTGAGAATACATGCGCTTTTTATGTCTTATATACTAGACACGAGTACTTAAACTTTATATATGTGTGGGTGATATAACGGCACAAAGATTCCCCTTAGCACGGTAACGTTTAGTCATTGGTTTTTGAACCGGTGAACGCGAATCTTAGATATGGATCCATAGGGTTTGACATCCCCACTCGGGCTAGTCATGCTAGCATTTAACGGGTGTTTAATACTTCGTAAACTTACGCACTCACCAAGTGTACTTTTAGGGGGTGATATTTATATTACTTTGTTAAGTTAGTTACCGGTGCCCACGAACAAGCATATACTTTTCATACAGTTTTGAATACGAAATCTCGTGGTCTACATTATATCGTTGTTTGCAAAAACTATAGCTCACCAACATTCGTGTTGATATTTTAAAGCATGTTATTTCTCAGGTGCTCAGACGTTGTTGCTTCCGCTGTTAGACTTACTGTTATAGTCTTGTTGTTATAGACTTGCTGTTACAGACTCGCTGTGTTAGACTTCCACTGCATTACTTAGAGATGTCTCAATCATGGAACTTTTTTTTTTTGCATTCACAACTTATGTTACATTTGAACAATGGCTTTGTAATGACCTTTGTGTCACGTACTTATGTTAATGCTTTCTATTCGTAGAAGCACGTTATCTTTTGTAAAACATTTGACGTTGGTAAAGATGTTATCTTTTCATGAATGCAAAACTTGTTTTAAAACAGCATATAGTGTTGTAACCGTGTAATGATCCCGTTGTTGATGATCCATATACGTTGATTTTGTACGGGGCGTCACATTTGGTATCAGAGCATCGATTGTAGGGAATCAGGCTGCATTAGTGTGTCTTGACCGAGTCGACTAGAATTCACTAATAGGACTAATCTACAACTTGATCGTTTACCTGATCCTGCGAAAACTGCTTATTGCAACTGTTTACTGCTACATGCTACTGCTTTATGGTACTGCTTTATGCTACTGCTTTATGCTACTGCTACATGCTACTGTTATATATTACTGCATGTTACTGCTTATTACTACAGCATGCTACTACTATTTGCTTTTGATTGCATAATACTGCTATATACTACTACTTACTACAACTACTAAATACCACTGTCCTCTGTGACTGCTATAGGCAACAACTGTATACTACTGTCATTTGTTACCACTATATGTAACTACTGTATGCCACTATCATCTGTTACTGCTACTTGTAACCATTGCATGTTACTGTTATCTGCTATCGATTATATGATACTATTGTATAACACTACTGTATGACACTACTAGTATTACTCTGTTATGTACTGCCTTAGACTACTGTTGTAGGTTACTATTGGGTGCCGCTATGATATACTATGTGCTAACATTTCTAATTAATCGAGCCGAGTGTTAACTCACATGTATCCGAACAAACTTTGAAATTTCTTGCACCATAAGATATTTTCTCAATCCATCCCCACTCATCCGACTTTGGGACTTGTATCCTGATCCATCAGTTACCACCATCCATCTGATCCCGAGAACGAAGTGATTCCTTGCGCAATTGAAGAAGAATTCCCCTCAGTGCATGCGCAAACCAAAGTAGATCCCTTGAAAGAGGAACCCTCCGTTGAATGGAAGGAGCAACCACACTTGTCACACTTACCATGCTCACCGTGATGGGCCACAAACGATGTACAAACTTTCAGAATAATGATCAAATCTCACAACTTGGTATACTATTTATCTTCATCCTACACCATCTGCCCGAGATCTAACAACATAGTTGGACTTAGGTCCCCAACACTCTTATACATTAAGATGTCAGAAGGGCATTTAAATTCCCCCCAGGCTGGAGTATCTTCCGTTGATGCTCATCTATACCCAATTACTTCAGAGTCGCCTCACATCGCCCTATATCATTCCTTGTCCGACATGAGGACACGATTGAAGCTCTTTAAAGGAACCTGGAAGCATTGCATGAACCTGAGCATTTTGAAGACATGAACCGACACATTTAAACATCGATGCGTACCCTACAGAACCTAAGCACCTACACCGACAAGCCGTGGGATAAAGTTTACATATTTCTCGTTGGGATAGCAAGGATGGAGCATCACTTAGATGGAGTTGAGTAGAAACTCAAAGTTGATCACGTTATCTTGAACTTGTGAAGTGATGACGGAATGGAAGTACGAATTAGTTTAATATAATGACGACTGGCCGACGTGATTATATTGCGGTAATTCATACAGAAGTTTCAATGTTGTTACATGAGAATATGAAGTGATCAAAGAGAATTTTGGAAGACACAGTGGTGTATTTATTAGGCGGACTACTAGAAGTGGAGGAAGAATGGCCACAAGACCAAAGAGGTCAAAGGGGACTCACATAGATCTGGAGTATAGTGGAGACTACGTTTCTTCTCAACAATATTATTATTTCAGAGTTGTTTACTACTAGAGCGGTTGATGCCCAAGATCTAAGAACTTTAGTGTTTTGATTAGTAAGCCCTTAACACCCATGAAAGTTATGTATATTATATGGAGCAAAGCAATGGAAAAATAACAAGGGTAGGTGAATAATTTAAGGTAGTACCTTAAAATTAACAGGTGGGTCATTTGGAGATGACCTCATGTCAACAAAAATTGGAAGTTTTAGAGTAATAATTAGAAAGGATTAGTTACCTACGCACAAGCAGATGTTATTTAAGAAGATTGATAGAATTTTTTACGGTAGTATAATAAGATTTGGTTGGAATGGACCTTAAGATTAGCCTAACACCCATCAATGTGGGAATCTTTGATGTAATAGTTGGAATGGACTGGCTTTCAAAGATGAAAGCGAAAGTTATTTGTAGTAATAAGATTCTTCACATACCTCGTGAGAACAGTGTGCCAATGATAGTACACGGAGAGAGGTGTAACTCAAGGGCTCAAGGCTAAATCTCATAAGCTGTTTGAAGGCTCAAAAGTTTATGAGAAAAGGACATTTTGCAATATTGGCACATGTGAAGAAAGTAGAAACCGAAAAGAATCGGACGTCCTTCACCGCGATCGGAAATTCAATGAAGTCCAAATCGTTAGTAAATTTCCAGAAATTTTTCCGGAAAAGTTGCCTGGACTAGTGCCACCGTGATCAGTGGAGTTTCAGATCGATCTAGTGCCAGGAGCTGCACCTGTAGCTCGCGCACCTTATCAACTCGCACCTTCCGAACTACAAGAGTTGCAGAGTCAACTACAAGAATTGTTAGACCAAGGATTTATTCGACCGAGTTCATTGCCTTGGGGTGCACCTATTTCGTTCGTTAAGAAGAAGGACAGATTGTTTCATATGTATCAAATACAGTGAGCTGAATAAGTTGACGATCAAGAATCGATATCCTCTCTCAAGGATTGATGATTTATTCGATCAACTTCAAGGATCGAGCATTTATTCGAAGATTGATTTACAGTCAGGCTATCACCAATTGAGGGTGATGGAAGAAGATGTGAAATGTCCCGTTCTTATTGATTAAAAATGTTCCATATTAATTGATTTCGTTGCGAAGTTTTGACCTCTATATGAGACGTTTTTCAAAGACTGCATTCATTTTTAAAACAAACCATAACCTTTATTTCATAAATAAAGGTTTAAAAAGCTTTACGTAGATTATCAAATAATGATAATCTAAAATATCCTGTTTACACACGACCATTACATAATGGTTTACATTACAAATATGTTACATCGAAATCAGTTTCTTGAATACAGTTTTTACACAATATCATACAAACATGGACTCCAAATCTTGTCCTTATTTTAGTATGCAACAGCGGAAGCTCTTAGTATTCACCTGAGAATAAACATGCTTTAAACGTCAACAAAAATGTTGGTGAGTTATACGTTTAACCTATATATATCAAATCGTAACAATAGACCACAAGATTTCATATTTCAATACACATCCCATACATAGAGATAAAAATCATTCATATGGTGAACACCTGGTAACCGACATTAACAAGATGCATATATAAGAATATCCCCATCATTCCGGGACACCCTTCGGATATGATATAAATTTCGAAGTACTAAAGCATCCGGTACTTTGGATGGGGTTTGTTAGGCCCAATAGATCTATCTTTAGGATTCGCGTCAATTAGGGTGTCTGTTCCCTAATTCTTAGATTACCAGACTTAATAAAAAGGGGCATATTCGATTTCGATAATTCAACCATAGAATGTAGTTTCACGTACTTGTGTTTATTATGTAAATCATTTATAAAACCTGCATGTATTCTCATCCCAAAAATATTAGATTTTAAAAGTGGGACTATAACTCACATTCACAGATATTTACTTCGTCGGGAAGTAAGACTTGGCCACTGGTTGATTCACGAACCTATAACAATATATACATATATATCAAAGTATGTTCAAAATATATTTACAACACTTTTAATACATTTTGATGTTTTAAGTTTATTAAGTCAGCTGTCCTCGTTAGTAACCTACAACTAGTTGTCCACAGTTAGATGTACAGAAATAAATCGATAAATATTATCTTGAATCAATCCACGACCCAGTGTATACGTATCTCAGTATTGATCACAACTCAAACTATATATATTTTGGAATCAACCTTAACCCTGTATAGCTAACTCCAACATTCACATATAGAGTGTCTATGGTTGTTCCGAAATATATATAGATGTGTCGACATGATAGGTCGAAACATTATATACGTGTCTATGGTATCTCAAGATTACATAATATACAATACAAGTTGATTAAGTTATGGTTGGAATAGATTTGTTACCAATTTTCACGTAGCTAAAAATGAGAAAAATTATCCAATCTTGTTTTACCCATAACTTCTTCATTTTAAATCCGTTTTGAGTGAATAAAATTGCTATGGTTTCATATTGAACTCTATTTTATGAATCTAAACAGAAAAAGTATAGGTTTATAGTCGGAAAAATAAGTTACAAGTCGTTTTTTAAAGGTAGTCATTTCAGTCGAAAGAACGACGTCTAGATGACCATTTTAGAAAACATTTTTCCACTTTGAGTTTAATCATGATTTTTGGATATAGTTTCATGTTCATAATAAAAATCATTTTCCCAGAATAAAAACTTTTAAATCAAAGTTTATCATAGTTTTTAATTAACTAACCCAAAACAGCCCGCGGTGTTATTACGACGGCGTAAATCCGGTTTTACGGTGTTTTTCGTGTTTCCAGGTTTTAAATCATTAAGTTAGCATATCATATAGATATAGAACATGTGTTTAGTTTATTTTAAAAGTCAAGTTAGAAGGATTAACTTTTATTTGCGAACAAGTTTAGAATTAACTAAACTATGTTCTAGTGATTACAAGTTTAAATCTTCGAATAAGATAGCTTTATATGTATGAATCGAATGATGTTAAGAACATCATTACTACCTCAAGTTCCTTGGATAAACCTACTGGAAATGAAAAAAATGGATCTAGCTTCAAAGGATCCTTGGATGGCTTGAAAGTTCTTGAAGCAGAATCATGACACGAAAACAATTTCAAGTAAGATTTCCACTCGAAATAAGATTGTTATAGTTATAGAAATTGAATTAAAATTTGAATATGATTATTACCTTGTATTAGAAAGATAACCTACTGTAATTAACAAAGGTTTCTTGATCTTGGATGATTACTTGGAATGGATTTAGAAAACTTGGAAGTAAACTTGCAATCTTGGAAGTATTCTTGATTTTATGAAACTAGAACTTTTGGAATTTATGAAGAACACTTAGAACTTGAAGATAGAACTTGAGAGAGATCAATTAGATGAAGAAAATTGAATAATGAAAGTGTTTTTAGGTGTTTTTGGTCGTTGGTGTATGGATTAGATATAAAGGATATGTAATTTTGTTTTCATGTAAATAAGTCATGAATGATTACTCATATTTTTGTAATTTTATGAGATATTTCATGCTAGTTGCCAAATGATGGTTCCCACATGTGTTAGGTGACTCACATGGGCTGCTAAGAGCTGATCATTGGAGTGTATATACCAATAGTACATACATCTAAAAGCTGTGTATTGTACGAGTACGAATACGGGTGCATACGAGTAGAATTGTTGATGAAACTGAACGAGGATGTAATTGTAAGCATTTTTGTTAAGTAGAAGTATTTTGATAAGTGTCTTGAAGTCTTTCAAAAGTGTATGAATACATATTAAGACACTACATGTACATACATTTTAACTGAGTCGTTAAGTCATCGTTAGTCGTTACATGTAAATGTTGTTTTGAAACCTTTAGGTTAACGATCTTGTTAAATGTTGTTAACCCATTGTTTATTATAACAAATGAGATGTTAAATTATTATATTATCATGATATTATGATATATAATATATCTTAGTATGATATATATACAGTTAAATGTCATTACAACGATAATCGTTACATATATGTCTCGTTTCGAAATCATTAAGTTAGTAGTCTTATTTTTATATATGTATTTCATTGTTAATACACTTAATAATATATTTACTTATAATTTAACATAATTAACCAAGTGTATCAATATCTTAATATGATTCGTATGTACCTAGTAAGACGTTGTTATAACGATAATCGTTATATATACCGTTTTCGAGTTTCTTAATTTAATAGTCTCATTTTTATGTATATAACTCATTGTTAAAATACCTAATGAGATACATACTTATAATAAAATCATGTTAACTATATATATAACCATATATATGTCATCATATAGTTTTTACAAGTTTTAACGTTCGTGAATCACCGGTCAACTTGGGTGGTCAATTGTCTATATGAAACCTATTTCAATTAATCAAGTCTTAACAAGTTTGATTACTTAACATGTTGGAAACACTTAATCATGTAAATAAAAATTTCAATTAATATATATAGAAACATGGAAAAGTTCGGGTCACTACAGTACCTACCCGTTAAATAAATTTCGTCCCGAAATTTTAAGCAGTTGGAGGTGTTGACGAATCTTCTGGAAATAAATGCGGGTATTTCTTCTTCATCTGATCTTCATGCTCCCAGGTGAACTCGGGTCCTCTACGAGCATTCCATTGAACCTTAACAATCGGTATCTTGTTTTGTTTAAGTCTCTTAACCTCACGATCCATTATTTCGACGGGTTCTTCAATGAATTGAAGTTTTTCATTGATTTGGATTTCGTCCAACGGAATAGTGAGATCTTCTTTAGCAAAACATTTCTTCAAATTTGAGACGTGGAAAGTGTTATGTACAGCCGCGAGTTATTGAGGTAGCTCAAGTTGGTAAGCTACTGGTCTGACACGATCTATAATCTTGAATGGTCCAATGTACC
The DNA here is from genome assembly GCF_046630445.1 of Rutidosis leptorrhynchoides. Classification (NCBI taxonomy): domain Eukaryota; kingdom Viridiplantae; phylum Streptophyta; class Magnoliopsida; order Asterales; family Asteraceae; genus Rutidosis; species Rutidosis leptorrhynchoides. Next base: position 591,292,256 of record NC_092335.1, on the reverse strand, counting down.
TTGGATTTAGTTTCCCTCGTTTACCAAATCGAACAACGCCTTTCCAAGGTGAAACCTTAAGCATGACCATTTCTCCAATTTCAAACTCTATATCTTTTCTTTTACTGTCCGCGTAGCTCTTTTGTCGACTCTGGGCAGTTTTCAATCTTTGTTGAATTTGGATGATTTTCTCGGTAGTTTCTTGTATTATCTCCGGACCCGTAATCTGTCTATCCCTCACTTCACTCCAACAAATCAGAGACCTACACTTTCCACCATAAAGTGCTTCAAACGGTGCCATCTCAATGCTTGAATGGTAGCCGTTGTTGTAGGAAAATTCTGCTAACGGTAGATGTCGATCCCAACTGTTTCCGAAATCAATAACACAAGCTCGTAGCATGTCTTCAAGCATTTGTATCGTCCTTTCGCTCTGCCCATCAGTTTGTGGATGATAGGCAGTAGTCATGTCTAGACGAGTTCCCAATGCTTGCTGTAATGTCTGCCAGAATCTTGAAATAAATCTGCCTTCCCTATCAGAGATAATAGAGATTGGTATTCCATGTGTAACGACCCAACCCATTAACCATCCGAAAACGTGCCACAAATTTTTTTTTGAGACCAGTTGATATGGACGGCATCCAAAAGCTTGGACGGCGTCCAGCTCTTAAGACTGGGACGGCGTCCAGACATCTGGGACGGCGTCCAGATGTACTAAAACATTCTGATCGGTTTCTCGAACTCACGCGGGCGAACACCCGCTTCCCGACACTTTTAAACCAAAACACTTTCACAATATATTACAATAGTTTAAACTAAGAGTTTTTTCACAATAAAAACCGATTTTTACGACACCGGGCCCACATCGACCCAAAATACCATAAGTGACTATTTCGACCCATTAGTTTATACAAAAACATAGACCGAGCATGGGATTGGGGACACGCTACCCAATCCTAATCAAATCCAAAAGCAAGTCTTCTAAAGCAACTACGCAAGTCCACTAGTCCCCGCGCTTACCCGAGCCACCGCATCCGTGCAATCTATAAAAATGTAAACAATGAGAGGGTAAGCTAACGCTTAGTGAGTGAAAATATACTACATACATATATATGTATAAAATGGACACGCCACAATAATAATCAAATAGCGCATACCGAAGCATCCAAGTATAAGGCAGGCTAAACCTAGCATACCGTACGTTCACTAAGCACAAGCTAACAACACCAACAATATAGTAAGTTCGCAAACAACGTTGCGAACAATGCCAATAAGCTACAACCAGAAGGTTAGCTACATCACGTCAATACAACATTATACGTATACAATATATATATAACAACGCGTAAAACTCCCAAGGTTAACCATAACGCTATGGTGCTACCGGCTCGTGGTTCACACCATACGCAATTGAGTCATACTCTTTTATAGTGCTACCAGCTCGTGGTTCACACTCGATGCTACCGGCTCGTGGTTCACATCAATTATTTTATAGTGCTACCGGCACGTGGTTCACACTCGATGCTACCGGCTCGTGGTTCACATCAATTATTTTATAGTGCTACCGGCTCGTGGTTCACACTCGATGCTACCGGCTCATGGTTCACATCAATTATTTTATAGTGCTACCGGCTCGTGGTTCACACTCGATGCTACTGGCTCGTGGTTCACATCCTATCACACACACACATTATGGCACTATCGGCTTGATGGTTCATACCATAACATTCACAAATAAATACGCCATATACACATACGTATAATTATTCCACTCACAATACTACCCTTTGCCATTGGGGTTATATCTAAGTTCGCATCACAATATTAACCCTTCGCCATTGGGGTTATATAATCCACATCATACCGCGTGTGATAATGTACACACAAATTGTGTACCCCGCCAAAGGTGGCCAACCAAAACGCACAACCGTGCCAATTGGACCTATACACAAGTCCATCAAATCCACCTATATGTGAAGTGAGCTCTATAACCAAGAAACACTTCAACCCGACCCGCACCCATCCTACACATACATATGCACATAGGATATTAACACTCACCTCGTCGTCTTGATGAATGCTTCCGAATAATCCGCAACGCGCCAATGGAAAGTACCTATTCCATTATCACAAATACAATAACACGATTAGGGTTAACTTACAAACCAACCCATATGACACTTAGTGCAATTTCAACCCAAATGCACTTCCAAGTACAAACTGCGCCCAAAACTAACCAATAATCACTAACACGAGTGAAAATGGTCCTAACACACCAATTAAACCCGAACACAAGTGTTAAACACGTGTCGTACCCATTTTGACACCAAAACCCTAGTTTTGAGCCATTTCAAAATTAGTTAACCAAACACACCCAAAAGTGTTCCAACACTTACAAAATCACTAAGCTTAGTGATTAAACACATTATCAAACCCTAATCAAGGCCAAAACATCAACCGACCCAAAACCCGCCAAGTGACAAGAATAACAAGTCACCTTAAACCCATTTCATCACCTATAAAGGTTTTACAACAATCTAGCTCAAAGCCCTAACTTGAATATCAAATCTAACAAATGAAATTCGGAGTTTGAGCTTACCAATACCACCACACGTAGCTAGGAGCGAGATGAACAACTTTAGAACCCGAGCTTTTGCGAGAAATCGACTCCTTCCCTTCCAAATCAAGCTCTCTCTCACTAAAAGTGAGTTTCTCTCACTAGAGTTTGAGGAGTGTGTTTGTGTGTGTGAAATATGATCCAAAATGACCAAGGAACCAGCCTTGAAAGCTCCAAACCGGCATCTAAGTGATTTTACCATTTTACCCCTTTTAAAATAATTAAAATAGCTGGCTCGATAGACCGTTTGGACGGTGTCCCAAACTTTGGACGGCGTCCCACCTTTTGTTGCTGGACGGCATCCCCCTTATCGGGACGGCGTCCCACCTTTTGTTGCTGGACGGCGTCCCCCCTATCGGGACGGCGTCCCGACCTACTGCAACATCAGAAACAAAAACAGGGTGTTACAACTCTCCCCCACTTAGAATCGATCACGTCCTCGTGATCCTCGTCACTAACCTACACAGACCACACTCCACGGTCCTCAAACATAAGTCCCAATCCGACTTTCCTAAGCAATTCTTCCCAATGAATCGCTTCTAACAACTAAAATCGTCACCCGCGATTTATCAGTCCACAATTCCGAGCACTAAGACCATGCTCATTCCCTAACATCGGGAAAACTCAACCAATCTCTGACCGAGATATCAAACCCCTAGCGTACCATTACCAAGTACAATGCTAAGGTAACCAAGTCGCAATCCTAAGGTCAACAACCCGAAACGATGAAGACCGATCCAAACGAATCCTTACGGATAACACCAATCACTAACATCCCTTGTAGTGCGCAATACGACCAATACACAACTACCGTAACATCATAACAAACGGTTTAAACCAAAAGCGCCCAGAACGACTATGGCAACGCTAGTCCTAAGGTGTACAAAATCGGCTATTGTCACACCCGTGACAACATGTGAGCGAAACACGGCTATCGCATCACAAATATCACCACACGGTCCTCACGACCCCACCATCGGCGTATAAAACAACCGATAGTTCCCACAACACAACTCAAGAATGGTACTCTCATTTCCCACCGGTACTCGCATTTCCCGATAATGTTATGCCATACCGACGTAACATTACTCTCCTAATGAAGTCAGCGGACCCCGAAGGCCATGCTTCACCAATCTCAACACCGGATGAAGTCAGCGGACCCGAAAGTCATGCTTCACCGATATATCACCTCACTCATGATGAAGTCAGCGGACCCGAAGATCATGCTTCACCAATCGCATACTCCCATGATGAAGTCAGCGGACCCTAAAGGTCATGCTCCACCAATCAACAACCATGATGAAGTCAGCGGACCTGAAGATCATGCTTCACCAATCAACCACACCATAATGAAGTCAGCGGACCCTGAAGGTCATGCTTCATTAATCAACAATCCCATGATGAAGTCAGCGAACTCCGAAAGTCATGCTTCATCATTCATCAATACCATGATGAAGTCAGCGGACCCCGAAGGTCATGCTTTATCAATCACATACGCACCTTCGGCCTCAAAAAACGAGTAGTGCAACATCGCGCTCTGTTACACTATAGTGAACCCTAGCGGATACCACTAACCATCCACAATCGAGCAAGAACCACCTATATCGAACATAGGTACAAAACAATAATTCTCTAGAAGAGAATCCGACACACACCTCCCTTAACCGAAGGATTTCACCTTGCTCACCAAACACGTCCATTATCTCTCAACGAGATTTACCACATTACCACCTTGGTGATAATTCAAATCCAAACCATAAGTACAATTTATCCGAAATTGTACTCTACCACAAACCGACCAAATTTCCGGATCTACCAAAAGCATCATCCGAAATCTCACACTACAACTTCCTCGGGCAGAAGTGCTTAGAACTACGTTCCAATGTCACAACCCGTACAACCGTACAATGCTACCAAAGGTAGACTTTACCAACAATTGGGTTCACACGACCCATCACCATTCCTTGCTCCAACCTTGAGCATACGAAGGATTTTAACCTATCCTTAAACACTTCAAACGAGAGGTGTACCACAAATTACACAACTACACTCTCGCAATCATCCAATTGCTATAGCTTGTCAACTTCACCTAGTCACTCATGTACTTAAGGGTTTCATCTCGGTACCCTAAGTACAATGTAACCACAACACAATCAGAGTCGAACAACACGCTAGTAGGTATGAAAGAGGCACCTAATTTCGCGTCACGTAGACTCCTTTACCAACATACATCGGGATTCAAAACACTCGATCTCAAGGGTTCCAACCACCCGACGAACCTCACGGTTCACCAATCTCAACACAAAAGCGTACATGCGCTTATCATCCGAACACCAAAACCCATATCCATGGCTTGGTAGAAACATTTCCCAAATACTAAGGAATGCTTGCTTACACCAAGTCTTACGCCCTTCGTCCAAAAAAAAAAACAATCATTACCATAGGGTACTTCCATTAGGAATGTCACCGTTAACAATAACATGCACGACACAATGCAATAACAAATCCGAACTTAAACACCACATAAATAAATATTCAAATGACATATTTATTAAAATGAAACGTACCTCAACGTCTCCTTGCGGCATTCGCCGCCAACTCGGGACAATCCGGCTTGCGATGCCCCTCCTTATGACAATAGTAGCACATCCCGTCATCACTTCTCGGCATTGTGCACTCCCACAACTTGTGGCCCCTAATACCATAATTGAAACATCTAGGTACACGAGAATCCACCGTGCCTTTTCCCACATTACCCGTACTCACACTTGCACCCTTATCTTTCTTACCCGGGGCGCCGTACGAATCAATCTGAACCTTACTTGAAGGTTCACACATCTTTGATCGCGTATACGACTCGAAACCTCTAGCTAAGTTGAATAATTCCGTAAACGATTTCGCTTGACCCCGACTAATTTTACTTTTCAAGTCATCATTCATGGTCCGATAGAAATCCCCCATTAACAAACGATCATTCCCCAAATACTCCGGACAAAAACGAGCCTTCGCCATAAAGGTCGTCTTGAGAGTATTCAAATCCATAGATCCTTGCCGCAAATTTCTCAACTCATTACGCAATTCCCACAAATCGGCCGAAGTCCGGAACTCCTCGAAGAATTCCTCCTTAAACTCGTTCCACGATAAGACCATAAACGTTTCGCCACCGACAAGATCGATCTTACCATCCAACCAATCCCTTGCCCTGCCCCGCAACAGACTAGTAGCGAGTCTCATCTTTTTCTCGGGAGGGCGATCAATAGTACGAAAACACCCTTCGACATCAGAAATCCGTGTGGTGCTAACCAAAGGATCCGGTTTCCCGTCATACATCGGAGGTTTAGTTCTCATGAAGCTCTTAAGACAATGCTCCATTTCACCACTAGTTCGAAATTTGGAATACCTACTATCCATTTCTTCTCGAAATGCACTCATTTGCTCCGCAACGGCGGCCGCAACTCTAGAGTTAAACTCATCGTCATTCATCTCGATCTCGTTTCGCGTCGTCATTCTAAAGAATGCAAAACGATTAGTCCACGAACGTATAAAACAACACGCATAACACTGCCCCATCTTGCTCAACACTCGTCGTACATCACTTGTTAAACACGATTTGCACCCGTAATAAGGTTTGCAAGTCCTTATTACGCACACACATCGTATCCCCTCGTTAGTACAACGACCATCTTGCTCGATGATATTCGCAACGCAACATAAACATAAACATAACACAATCGTATATTAATAATATCCACGTATTAATATACACGTTAGTCCACCTATCAATTAAGGCACTAACAAAATCCCATTCCGACCCGTAATCCTACAAGTCCCGCAACAAATAAGCACACACAAAAGTCTAAGTCTAGGCACCTATCTCAAGTCACCTAAATCCCTTAGACCATGCTCTGATACCAATTGTAACGACCCAACCCGTTAACCATCCGAAAACGTGCCACAAATTTTTTTTTTGAGACCAGTTGATCTGGACGGCGTCCAAAAGCTTGGACGGCATCCAGCTCTTAAGGCTGGGACGGCGTCCAGACATCTGGCACGGCGTCCAGATGTACTAAAACATTCTGATCGGTTTCTCGAACTCACGCGGGCGAAAACCCACTTCCCGACACTTTTAAACCAAAACACTTTCACAATATATTACAATAGTTTAAAGTAAGAGTTTTTTCACAATAAAAACCGAGTTTTACGACACCGGGCCCACATCGACCCAAAATACCATAAGTGACTATTTCAACCCATTAGTTTATACAAAAACATAGACCGAGCATGGGATTGGGGACACGCTACCCAATCCTAATCAAATCCAAAAGCAAGTCTTCTAAAGCAACTACGCAAGTCCACTAGTCCCCGCGCTTTCCCGAGCCACCGCATCCGTGCAATCTATAAAAATGTAAACAACGAGAGGGTAAGCTAACGCTTAGTGAGTGAAAATATACTACATACATATATATGTATAAAATGGACACGCCACAATAATAATCAAATAGCGCATACCGAAGCATCCAAGTATAAGGCAGGCTAAACCTAGCATACCGTACGTTCACTAAGCACAAGCTAACAACACCAACAATATAGTAAGTTCGCAAACAACGTTGCGAACAATGCCAATAAGCTACAACCAGAAGGTTAGCTACATCACGTCAATACAACATTATACGTATACAATATATATATAACAACGCGTAAAACTCCCAAGGTTAACCATAACGCTATGGTGCTACCGGCTCGTGGTTCACACCATACGCAATTGAGTCATACTCTTTTATAGTGCTACCAGCTCGTGGTTCACACTCGATGCTACCGGCTCGTGGTTCACATCAATTATTTTATAGTGCTACCGGCACGTGGTTCACACTCGATGCTACCGGCTCGTGGTTCACATCAATTATTTTATAGTGCTACCGGCTCGTGGTTCACACTCGATGCTACCGGCTCGTGGTTCACATCAATTATTTTATAGTGCTACCGGCTCGTGGTTCACACTCGATGCTACCGGCTCGTGGTTCACATCCTATCACACACACACACATTATGGCACTACCGGCTCGATGGTTCATACCATAACATTCACAAATAAATACGCCATATACACATACGTATAATTATTCCACTCACAATACTACCCTTCGCCATTGGGGTTATATCTAAGTCCGCATCACAATATTAACCCTTCGCCATTGGGGTTATATAATCCACATCATACCGCGTGTGATAATGTACACACAAATTGTGTACCCCGCCAAAGGTGGCCAACCAAAACGCACAACCGTGCCAATTGGACCTATACACAAGTCCATCAAATCCACCTATATGTGAAGTGAGCTCTATAACCAAGAAACACTTCAACCCGACCCGCACCCATCCTACACATACATATGCACATAGGATATTAACACTCACCTCGTCGTCTTGATGAATGCTTCCGAATAATCCGCAACGCGCCAATGGAAAGTACCTATTCCATTATCACAAATACAATAACACGATTAGGGTTGACTTACAAACCAACCCATATGACACTTAGTGCAATTTCGACCCAAATGCACTTCCAAGTACAAACTGCGCCCAAAACTAACCAATAATCACTAACACGAGTGAAAATGGTCCTAACACACCAATTAAACCTGAACACAAGTGTTAAACACGTGTCGTACCCATTTTGACACCAAAACCCTAGTTTTGAGCCATTTCAAAATTAGTTAACCAAACACACCCAAAAGTGTTCCAACACTTCCAAAATCACTAAGCCTAGTGATTAAACACATTATCAAACCCTAATCAAGGCCAAAACGTCAACCGACCCAAAACCCGCCAAGTGACAAGAATAACAAGTCACCTTAAACCCATTTCATCACCTAAAAAGGTTTTACAACAATCTAGCTCAAAGCCCTAACTTGAATATCAAATCTAACAAATGAAATTCGGAGTTTGAGCTTACCAATACCACCACACGTAGCTAGGAGCGAGATGAACAACTTTAGAACCTGAGCTTTTGCGAGAAATCGACTCCTTCCCTTCCAAATCAAGCTCTCTCACACTAAAAGTGAGTTTCTCTCACTAGGGTTTGAGGAGTGTGTTTGTGTGTGTGAAATCTGATCCAAAATGACCAAGGAACCAGCCTTGAAGGCTCCAAACCGGCATCTAAGTGATTTTACCATTTTGCCCCTTTTAAAATAATTAAAACAGCTGGCTCGACAGACCGTTTGGACGGCGTCCCAAACTTTGGACGGCGTCCCACCTTTTGTTGCTGGACGGCGTCCCCCCTATCGGGACGACGTCCCACCTTTTGTTGCTGGACGGCGTCCCCCCTATCGGGACGGCGTCCCGACCTACTGCAACATCAGAAACAAAAACAGGGTGTTACACCATGTCTGGAGACGACTTTCTTCAAATACAGTCGTGCTAACTTCTCCATCTTGTCATCTTCTCTTATTAGCAGGAAGTGTGCTGACTTGGTGAGACGATCAACTATTACCCAAATAGTATCATAACCACTTACAGTCCTTGGTAATTTAGTAATGAAATCCATGGTAATGTTTTCCCATTTCCATTCTGGGATTTCAGGTTGTTGTAGTAGACCTGATGGTTTCTGATATTCAGCTTTGACCTTAGAACATATCAAACATTCTCCTACATATTTAGCAATATCGGCTTTCATACCTGGCCACCAAAAATGTTTCTTAAGATCCTTGTACATCTTCCCCGTTCCAGGATGTATTGAGTATCTGGTTTTATGAGCTTCTCTAAGTACCATTTCTCTCATATCTCGAAATTTTGGTACCCAAATTCTTTCAGCCCTATACCGGGTTCCGTCTTCCCGAATATTAAGATGCTTCTCCGATCCTTTGGGTATTTCATCCTTTAAATTTCCCTCTTTTAAAACTCCTTGTTGCGCCTCCTTTATTTGAGTAGTAAGGTTAGTGTGAATCATTATATTCATAGATTTTACTCGAATGGGTTCTCTGTCCTTTCTGCTCAAGGCGTCGGCTACCACATTTGCCTTCCTCGGGTGGTAACGAATCTCAAAGTCATAATCATTCAACAATTCAATCCACCTACGCTGCCTCATATTCAGTTGTTTCTGATTAAATATTTGTTGAAGACTTTTGTGGTCGGTATATATAATACTTTTGACCCCATATAAGTAGTGCCTCCAAGTCTTTAATGCAAAAACAACCGCGCCTAATTACAAATCATGCGTCGTATAATTTTGCTCAGCAATCACCTTCGTCCGTTGCATTAATACACAACCGAGACCTTTCTTTGATGCATCACAATAAATCACAAAATCATCATTCCCTTCAGGCAATGACAATATAGGTGCCGTAGTTAGCTTTTTCTTCAATAATTGAAACGCCTTCTCTTGTTCATCCTTCCATTCAAATTTCTTCCCTTTATGCGTTAATGCAGTCAAGGGTTTTTCTATTTTGGAGAAATCTTGGATGAATCTTCTGTAGTAACCAGCCAATCCTAAAAATTGACGTATATGCTTAGGAGTTTTTGGGGTTTCCCACTTTTCAACGATTTCGATCTTTGCCGGGTCCACCTGGATACCTTCTTTGTTCACTATGTGACCGAGGAATTGAACTTCTTCCAACCAAGATGCACACTTTGAAAACTTAGCGTACAGTTTTTCTTTCCTCAATACTTCTAGCACTTTTCTCAAATGTTCTTCATGCTCTTGATCATTCTTTGAGTAAATAAGTATGTCATCGATGAAAACAATGACAAACTTGTCAAGATATGGCCCACACACTCGGTTCATAAGGTCCATGAACACAGCTGGTGCGTTAGTCAATCCAAACGGTATAACCATAAACTCGTAATGACCATAACGCGTCCTAAAAGCAGTTTTTGGAATATCATCCTCCTTTACTCGCATTTGATGATATCCAGAATGTAAATCGATCTTCGAATAAACCGACGAGCCTTGTAGTTGATCAAATAAGTAGTCAATTCTCGGCAGTGGATAACGGTTTTTGATGGTAAGTTTGTTCAACTCTCTGTAGTCAATACACAACCTAAATGTACCATCCTTCTTCTTGACAAACAAAATAGGAGCTCCCCATGGCGATGTGCTTGGTCGAATGAAACCACGTTCTAATAGTTCTTGCAGTTGGCTTTGCAGTTCTTTCATCTCGCTGGGTGCGATTCTATAAGGAGCACGAGCTATTGGTACAGCTCCTGGTACAAGATCTATTTGAAATTCAACAGATCGATGTGGAGGTAGTCCCGGTAATTCTTTCGGAAATACATCGGGAAATTCTTTTGCGACGGGAACATCATTGATGCTCTTTTCTTCAGTTTGTACTTTCTCGACGTGTGCTAGAACAGCATAGCAACCTTTTCTTATTAGTTTTTGTGCCTTCAAATTACTAATAAGATGTAGCTTCATGTTGCCCTTTTCTCCGTACACCATTAAGGGTTCTCCTTCATCTCGTACAATACGAATTGCATTTTTATAACATACGATCTCTGCTTTCACCTTCTTCAGCCAGTCCATGCCAACTATTACATCAAAACTCCCTAACTCTACTGGTATCAAATCAATCTTAAATATTTCGCTACCCAGTTTAATTTCTCGATTCCGGCATATATTATCTGCTGAAATTAATTTACCGTTTGCTAATTCGAGTAAAAATTTACTATCCAAAGGCGTCAATGGACAAATTAGTTTAGCACAAAAATCTCTACTCATATAGCTTCTATCCGCACCCGAATCAAATAAAATGTAAGCAGATTTATTGTCAATAAGAAACGTATCCGTAACAAGCTCCGGGTCTTCCTGTGCCTCTGCCGCATTAATATTGAAAACTCTTCCGCGGCCTTGTCCATTCGTGTTCTCCTGGTTCGGGCAATTTCTAATAATGTGGCCCGGTTTTCCACATTTATAACAAACTACATTGGCATAACTTGCTCCGACACTACTTGCTCCGCCATTACTCGTTCCGACACCATTTGTTCCTTTCGTTCTGTTAACCCCTGGTCCGTAGACCTCACACTTCGCTGCGCTATGACCATTTCTTTTACACTTGTTGCAAAATTTGGTGCAGAACCCCGAGTGATACTTTTCACACCTTTGGCATAGCTGCTTCTGATTGTTGTTGTTGTTGCGATTGTTATTATTGTTGGGACGATTGTTGTAGTTGTTGTTGTTGTTGTTGTTGTTGTTGTTGTTGTTGTTGTTGTTGTTGTTGTTGTTGTTGTTGTTGTTGTTGTTGTTGTTGTTGTTGTTGTTGTTGTTGTTGTTGTTGTTGTTGTTGTTGTTGTTGTTGTTGTTGTTGTTGTTGTTGTTGTTGTTGTTGTTGTTGTTGTTGTTGTTGTTGTTGTTGTTGTTGTTGTTGTTGTTGTTGTTGTTGTTGTTGTTGTTGTTGTTGTTGTTGTTGTTGTTGTTGTTGTTGTTGTTGTTGTTGTTGTTGTTGTTGTTGTTGTTGTTGTTGTTGTTGTTGTTGTTGTTGTTGTTGTTGTTGTTGTTGTTGTTGTTGTTGTTGTTGTTGTTGTTGTTGTTGTTGTTGTTGTTGTTGTTGTTGTTGTTGTTGTTGTTGTTGTTGTTGTTGTTGTTGTTGTTGTTGTTGGGCCGTTTGTTGCAGTTGCGATTGATGTTGCGATTGTTGGGATAATTGTTGCGATTATTATTGTAATTGCTGTTGTTGTTGTATTGGTGATTCTTATCACCGTTTTCCTCCCACTTTCTTTTGACTTGCTTCACATTGGCCTCTTCAGCTGTCTGTTCTTTGATTCTTTCCTCAATCTGGTTCACTAGTTTGTGAGCCATTCTACATGCCTGTTGTATGGAGGCGGGCTCGTGTGAACTTATATCTTCTTGGATTCTTTCCGGTAATCCTTTCACAAACGCGTCGATCTTCTCTTCCTCATCTTCGAACGCTCCCGGACACAATAGGCACAATTCTGTGAATCGTCTTTCGTACGTGGTAATATCAAATCCTTGGGTTCGTAACCCTCTAAGTTCTGTCTTGAGCTTATTGACCTCGGTTCTGGGACGGTACTTCTCGTTCATCAAGTGCTTGAATGCTGACCACGGTAGTGCGTACGCATCATCTTGTCCCACTTGCTCTAGATAGGTATTCCACCATGTTAACGCAGAACCTGTGAAGGTATGCGTAGCGTACTTCACTTTGTCCTCTTCAGTACACTTACTTATGGCAAACACCGATTCGACCTTCTCGGTCCACCATTTCAATCCGATCGGTCCTTCGGTTCCATCAAATTCCAAAGGTTTGCAGGCAGTGAATTCTTTGTAGGTGCATCCTACACGATTTTCTGTACTGCTAGATCCAAGGTTATTGTTGGTATGTAGCGCAGCCTGTACTGCGGCTATGTTTGAAGCTAGAAAAGTACGGAATTCCTCTTCATTCATATTCACGGTGTGTCGAGTAATCGGTGCCATTTCCTTCAAAATAGTCAAATGGAACAAGTTAATCATACAGAATATTAAGAGTAGTTAATAGTATTTCGTAGCATAATATGAACTCATTTATAAAAGCTTTTTCTTCATATTAGCGTTTTATAAGTTTAAATTCGGGTAGTACCTACCCGTTAAGTTCATACTTAGTAGCTAATATACAATTCAACTACTACAATTCTATATGAAAAACTGATTATAATAATATTTCGCGTTCAAACTTTTATACAATATTTTACAAACTTACAATACCGCTTATTTTACATAAAGCATGAAATATAGCACACAATAACTTTGATACAAGATAGTTGTGAAGATAATTCTAGCTAGTACATAAGTCGTTCAGCAAAGGCAATAAAGACACGTAATTCATACGTCCAGAAACAAGTCATGCATTCTGGTTTTACTAGGACTACTTCCCATCCTTGGTCTTGTGGAACATAACCGTTATGGTCGTTGATAAGACAGCGTGTTGTAACGTTGTCAAAGGGACGAGGGTTACGTAATGACCAACAGTCTCGTAATAACCTAAAAACCTCATTTCTTACCCCAATTACCGACTCCGTCACTTGTGGGAACGTTTTGTTTAATAGTTGTAGCCCGATGTTCTTTTTCTCACTTTGGTGAGAAGCGAACATTACTAACCCGTAAGCATAGCATGCTTCTTTATGTTGCATGTTAGCCGCTTTTTCTAAATCATGAAGTCCTATATTCGGATACATTGAGTCAAAATAATTTCTTAACCCGTTGCGTAAAATAGCATTTGGGTTCCCCGCAATATATGCGTCAAAGTAAACATATCGTAACTTATGGGTTTCCCAATGTGATATCCCCCATCTTTCGAACGAAAGTCTCTTATAAACCAAGACATTCTTGGAACGTTCTTCGAATGTCTTACAAACTGATCTCGCCTTAAATAGTTGTGCCGAGGAATTCTGACCGACTCTAGACAAAATTTCATCAATCATGTCTCCGGGTAGGTCTCTTAAAATATTGGGTTGTCTATCCATTTTGTGTTTTTAAACTGTAAAACAGACAAGAGTTAGATTCATAAAAAAATACTTATTAATACAAGCAATTTTTACATATATCATAAAGCATAAGCACACTATATTACATATATTACACCACACGAATACAGCTATCTTATTCCGACTCGCTCGTTTCTTCTTCTTCGGTTTTGGTTCGTTTTGCCAAGTTTCTAGGGATATATGATGTTCCCCTAATACTAGCTGTCGTTTTCCACAACGGTTTAGAAAAACCTGGTGGTTTAGATGTTCCCGGGTCATTGTTACAACTTAAGAACTTCGGGGGTTGACGATACATATAAAGTTCATCGGGGTTGGAATTAGATTTCTCTATTTTTATGCCCTTTCCCTTATTATTTTCTTTTGCCTTTTTAAATTCAGTTGGGGTAATTTCTATAACATCATCGGAATTCTCGTCGGAATCCGATTCATCGGAGAATTGGTAATCCTCCCAATATTTTGCTTCCTTGGCGGAAACACAATTGACCATAATTAACCTTGGTCGGTTGGTTGAGGATTTTCTTTTACTTAACCATTTTATTATTTCCCCCACCGGTTCTATTTCCTCCTCCGGTTCCTCCTCTTCCGGTTCTGATTCTTCTTCTGGTTCTGATTCTTCTTCCGGTTCCTCTTCGGGAACTTGTGCCCACCGGTTCTATTTCCTCCTCCGGTTCCTCCTCTTCTGGTTCTGATTCTTCTTCCGGTTCTGATTCTTCTTCCGGTTCCTCTTCGGGAACTTGTGAATTAGTCCAATATATATTCGACTCTTCGTTTTTATTAGGTGAGTCAATGGGATTTGTGCTAGTGGTAGACATCTATCACACAATATCAAACATGTTAAGAGATTAATATATCACATAATATATACATGTTAATAATATATAGTTTTCAACAAAAATGTTAAGCAATCATTTTTAAAGAAAACACGGTCGAAGTCCAGACTCACTAATGCATCCTAACAAACTCGATAAGACACACTAATGCAAATTTTCTGGTACTCTAAGACCAACGCTCGGATACCAACTGAAATGTCCCGTTCTTATTGATTAAAAACGTTCCATATTAATTGATTTCGTTGCGAGGTTTTGACCTCTATATGAGACGTTTTTCAAAGACTGCATTCATTTTTAAAACAAACCATAACCTTTATTTCATAAATAAAGGTTTAAAAAGCTAAACGTAGATTATCAAATAATGATAATCTAAAATATCCTGTTTACACACGACCATTACATAATGGTTTACAATACAAATATGTTACATCGAAATCAGTTTCATGAATGCAGTTTTTACACAATATCATACAAACATGGACTCCAAATCTTGTCCTTATTTTAGTATGCAACAGCGGAAGCTCTTAGTATTCAACTGAGAATAAACATGCTTTAAACGTCAACGAAAATGTTGGTGAGTTATAGGTTTAACCTATATATATCAAATCGTAACAATAGACCACAAGATTTCATATTTCAATACACATCCCATACATAGAGATAAAAATCATTCATATGGTGAACACCTGGTAACCGACATTAACAAGATGCATATATAAGAATATCCCCATCATTCCGGGACACCCTTCGGATATGATATAAATTTCGAAGTACTAAAGCATCCGGTACTTTGGATGGGGTTTGTTAGGCCCAATAGATCTATCTTTAGGATTCGCGTCAATTAGGGTGTCTGTTCCCTAATTCTTAGATTACCAGACTTAATAAAAAAGGGCATATTCGATTTTGATAATTCAACCATAGAATGTAGTTTCACGTACTTGTGTCTATTATGTAAATCATTTATAAAACCTGCATGTATTCTCATCCCAAAAATATTAGATTTTAAAAGTGGGACTATAACTCACATTCACAGATATTTACTTCGTCGGGAAGTAAGACTTGGCCACTGGTTGATTCACGAACCAATAACAATATATACATATATATCAAAGTATGTTCAAAATATATTTACAACACTTTTAATACATTTTGATGTTTTAAGTTTATTAAGCCAGCTGTCCTCGTTAGTAACCTACAACTAGTTGTCCACAGTTAGATGTACAGAAATAAATCGATAAATATTATCTTGAATCAATCCACGACCCAGTGTATACGTATCTCAGTATTGATCACAACTCAAACTATATATATTTTGGAATCAACCTCAACCCTGTATAGCTAACTCCAACATTCACATATAGAGTGTCTATGGTTGTTCCGAAATATATATAGATATGTCGACATGATAGGTCGAAACATTGTATACGTGTCTATAGTATCTCAAGATTACATAATATACAATACAAGTTGATTAAGTTATGGTTGGAATAGATTTGTTACCAATTTTCACGTAGCTAAAAATGAGAAAAATTATCCAATCTTGTTTTACCCATAACTTCTTCATTTTAAATCCGTTTTGAGTGAATAAAATTGCTATGGTTTCATATTGAACTCTATTTTATGAATCTAAATAGAAAAAGTATAGGTTTATAGTCAGAAAAATAAGTTACAAGTCGTTTTTTAAAGGTAGTCATTTCAGTCGAAAGAACGACGTCTAGATGACCATTTTAGAAAACATACTTCCACTATGAGTTTAACCATGATTTTTGGATATAGTTTCATGTTCATAATAAAAATCATTTTCCCAGAATAAAAACTTTTAAATCAAAGTTTATCATAGTTTTTAATTAACTAACCCAAAACAGCCCGCGGTGTTATTACGACGGCGTAAATCCGGTTTTACGGTGTTTTTCATGTTTCCAGGTTTTAAATCATTAAGTTAGCATATCATATAGATATAGAACATGTGTTTAGTTTATTTTAAAAGTCAAGTTAGAAGGATTAACTTTTATTTGCGAACAAGTTTAGAATTAACTAAACTATGTTCTAGTGATTACAAGTTTAAATCTTCGAATAAGATAGCTTTATATGTATGAATCGAATGATGTTAAGAACATCATTACTACCTCAAGTTCCTTGAATAAACCTACTGGAAATTAAAAAAATGGATCTAGCTTCAAAGGATCCTTGGATGGCTTGAAAGTTCTTGAAGCAGAATCATGACACGAAAACAATTTCAAGTAAGATTTCCACTCGAAATAAGATTGTTATAGTTATAGAAATTGAATTAAAGTTTGAATATGATTATTACCTTGTATTAGAAAGATAACCTACTGTAAGTAACAAAGGTTTCTTGATCTTGGATGATTACTTGAAATGGATTTAGAAAACTTGGAAGTAAACTTGCAATCTTGGAAGTATTCTTGATTTTATGAAACTAGAACTTTTGGAATTTATGAAGAACACTTAGAACTTGAAGATATAACTTGAGAGAGATCAATTAGATGAAGAAAATTGAAGAATGAAAGTGTTTGTAGGTGTTTTTGGTCGTTGGTGTATGGATTAGATATAAAGGATATGTAATTTTGTTTTCATGTAAATAAGTCATGAATGATTACTCATATTTTTGTAATTTTATGAGATATTTCATGCTAGTTGCCAAATGATGGTTCCCACATGTGTTAGGTGACTCACATAGGCTGCTAAGAGCTGATCATTGGAGTGTATATACCAATAGTACATACATCTAAAAGCTGTGTATTGTACGAGTATGAATACGGGTGCATACGAGTAGAATTGTTGATGAAACTGAACGAGGATGTAATTGTAAGAATTTTTGTTAAGTAGAAGTATTTTGATAAGTGTCTTGAAGTCTTTCAAAAGTGTATGAATACATATTAAAACACTACATGTATATACATTTTAACTGAGTCGTTAAGTCATCGTTAGTCGTTACATGTAAATGTTGTTTTGAAACCTTTAGGTTAACGATCTTGTTAAATGTTGTTAACCCATTGTTTATTATAACAAATGAGATGTTAAATTGTTATATTATCATGATATTATGATATATAATATATCTTAGTATGATATATATACAGTTAAATGTCGTTACAACGATAATCGTTACATATATGTCTCGTTTCGAAATCATTAAGTTAGTAGTCTTATTTTTACATATGTATTTCATTGTTAATACACTTAATAATATATTTACTTATCATTTAACATAATTAACCAAGTGTATCAATATCTTAATATGATTCATATGTACCTAGTAAGATGTTGTTATAACGATAATCGTTATATATATCGTTTTCGAGTTTCTTAATTTAATAGTCTCATTTTTATGTATATAACTCATTGTTAAAATACCTAATGAGATACATACTTATAATAAAATCATGTTAACTATATATATAACCATATATATGTCATCGTATAGTTTTTACAAGTTTTAACGTTCGTGAATCACCGGTCAACTTGGGTGGTCAATTGTCTATATGAAACCTATTTCAATTAATCAAGTCTTAACAAGTTTGATTGCTTAACATGTTGGAAACACTTAATCATGTAAATAACAATTTCATTCAATATATATATAAACATGGAAAAGTTCGGGTCACTACAAGATGTGCCTAAGACCGCGTTCCGAACTCGGTATGGTCATTATGAGTTCCTTGTAAGATCCATGAATACATCATCTTATAAATCGTGTATGCAAGCCTTATCTGGACAAATTCGTTATCGTATTCATAGATGATATCTTAATCTATTCCAAAAATGAGAAGGAACACGAGCAACATCTCCGTCTCATGCCCGAACTCTTGAGAAAAGAGCAACCCTATGCCAAATTCTCTAAATGTGAATTTTGGTTATGCGAAGTTCAATTTCTTGGCCACGTTGTTAGTAGCCAAGTTATTAAAGTTGATCCCGCGAGAATTGAAGCCATTAGCAAGTGGGAAACCCCCACTACTCCTACTCATATCCGTCAATATTTAGGCCTCGCCCGTTACTATCATAGATTCATCGAAGGTTTCTCTTTGATTTCACGTCCTTTAGCCGCGTTAACTCACAAAGGGAAGAAATTCATTTGGGCGGCCGAACAAGAGATGGTGTTTCAAACCCTGAAGTAGAAGTTAACCACCGCTCCTATCTTATCCCTTCTCGAAGGCAGTGATGACTTCATTGTATATTGCGACACCTCGAAACATGGTTTTGGGTGTGTATTGATGCAACGGAAGAAGGTTATTGCTTACGCCTCCCGACAATTGAAGATTCACGAACGAAACTACATGACTCACAATCTCGAACTTGGTGCCGTTGTCTTTGCACTAAAATTGTGGAGACACTATCTTTACGGAACCAAAAGCACCATCTTCACCGACCACAAAAGCCTCCAACACATTTTCGATCAGAAGCAACTGAATATGAGACAACGACGGTGGATCGAGACATTGAAAGATTATGATTGTGAACTTCGTTAACATCCTGGCAAGGTAAACGTCGTAGCCGATGCCTTGAGCCGAAAGGAAAGAATGGTACCTCTTCGTGTCCGAGCCTTTAACATCACCATCCATGCAAATCTCAATAGCCAAATCCGTGTAGCTCAAGATGAGGCTCTCAAAGAGGATAATATCTCTTAAGAACACTTGAACATTCTCGTCTCTCGATTCGAGGTCAAGGAGACCGGACTCTGATATTTCGTGGGAAGAATTTGGGTGCCTAGTTATGGGGATTTACGAAGTCTTATTCTAGACGAAGCCCATAAGTCAAGGTATTCAATTCATCCAGGAGCTGGTAAGATGTACCACGATCTCAAGGAGCGATATTGGTGGCCAAACCTCAAAAAGGATGTTGCTACTTATGTTGGAAAGTGTTTAACTTGTTCCAAGATCAAAGCCGAACATCAGAGGCCATCCGAGTTACTTCAGCAACCCGAAATCCCGCAATGGAAGTGGGAAGGAATAATGATGGACTTCATCAAGAAACTACCAAAGACGGTAGGCGGATATGATACCATCTGGGTTATTATTGATCGTCTTACCAAATCTGCTCACTTCCTAGCCATGAAGGAAACTGATTGTGACAACCCGGAAATTTCCGACCAAATTTAAACTTAATCTTTATATGTTTCCAACACGATAAGCAAAGTCTGTTATGTTAAGTCTCAAAAAGTTTGAACCGTTGTCATACATTCAATTAACCTTTGGCCATTTCCGACGATTCACGAACATTTATGTGTATATAGATATGTATATATAATATATAGTTATATTAATTAAAAACGTTAACAAAGTATTAGATGTATAATACTTTACATGAATGTATTTGTTTCGATATATGTTTAATATATTTATCAACGGAAATAAAAGATAATATCAAATGATTGAATTATCAGATACATTGTGACTATGATTACGGGTCTCTGTTATGAGGTCCACTATGATTTAAGAAATCTGTTCTTTTTAACAACATTCGGAAAATGGTAAAGTGATTTACAAGTAAGAACAAATGTGTCAATTAACGAGAACTAGACAAGAGTTAGTGAAAATTCCTGTTTGATTTCAAATTCATGATTTACAATATTTTTTTCGTGACTTTGATAAGATAACTATTCTAACTTTCATTTTATTTAATGCGAAAGTAAGAACGTGGAGTGTAAATAATTTAGATGTTGAATATCGACAAGTAAAGTAAATCGACGTTTTCCTTTAAAATGATTTCATACATTTAATTAACCATTGAACTTATTCCTATGCTTCACCAACATACGGTAATTTAGAAACTTGAAACCTATTATGAGTATATTAAATTTTATTTTTCTAAAACATTTTATGAAATAACGATTTCCATTATTTTAATCTTTTGACAAAATGATTCTTAAATATATTTAGTTTTGGAAAACAAATTTTCATATTTATTTGATTTAGTTTCAAACATACTAAAACGTTTCCAACTTAGAAAGAACTTTATTATAAAAATGTCTTATAAGATACCTTGTTAAATGAATTTTGAAGAACTTAGTTAAAGCTTTATATTATAAATTACAAATATATATATATATATATATATATATATATATATATATATATATATATATATATATATATATATATATATATATATATAGCATTTCAAAAACGTAAACGTAATATGATATAATATTTTCTATCATTTAAACGATTATAAATGAATTTTGAAATATAATTACTTTTGAAAAACTAAATTTTATACTATTAATTGAATATTTCAAATTTATATTTCGAAATGTATATATATATATATATATATATATATATATATATATATTACAGGTTAATAAGATATAATAATAACATAAGTTATAAAACGTTTTGATTTAAAATTAATATATTTTGGTGAACAACGAGACATTGATTTATAGAAGCAAATGATCACAACACTCAAATGTAAATGTTATACTTTGGGTAATGTAGCCTATCGATGATTAAGTCTAATTATTGATAAGGGTACACACCGCGTAACGTAAAGTGCAAGTTTTCTAAGCGTACGAAAATGCGTTCGAGAAACCGGAACCGGGACATAAGTCAAGTGACAACGTACGAGTCTTTAGAACAAAAATTACAATTTAACATTGCTCGAGAATATAATATAATATAATATAATATATATTTAATTATATAAATATAATATATATATATATATATATATATATATATATATATATATATATATATATATATATATATATATATATATATATATATATATATATATATATATATATATATATATATATATATAAATATAATATAATAAAACCGTCGGCAGCCTCAAATGATTGATCGATGAGCTGGAGAATGGAAGGCCGCAGTCGCGACACTACTCCTCACAAAGATCCATAGGCGCGGAGCTAGTGAATTCAGTTGAGGCCTATAAAGTTCGACCACCTCCTCTGCCGAATCATTTATCAATCTATCTCTCTAATTATATGTACTCCGTAATAATTATTTATATTATTATTATTATTATTATTATTATTATTATTATTATTATTATTAATATTATGTTTATTATTATTATTAATTGTATTATTATTACTAGTATTAGTATTATACATAAAATACTACGACGAAGTTTTGCTCGCGTATTTTCAAAACGGGTTTTTCGAGCGGGATAGAGCTAAGGAAATTATGGGTTATAGCTATGGAGGTTATGGGTATGGTTCATGGGTTTTGTTCGTGAGGTCAACCTAACGTTTATCATCTCCGTTGCGTCTACGTACTTTCCTGCAATATTGAATCTCAATATTGATACGTGAGCACTCATATCCTAATTTTTTTATATTAATAGTGTATCCCTGACTAGTGCTCGAGTATATAGGATTATGCATGCTTGTATGCTTAATTTCGTCGTTATATAGTTTATAATAAATCTAGAATTTAATACTTATGCTACTGAGATAAGGTATATGATATGCATGTCGTTGAAGAGCTGTCGAAAAATTAATAACTTTTCATTTAGAAGTCGTATGGTTTTAATGAACGGATTAAAAGATATGACCAACTGAATTATCATTAATTTTTGTATTATTATTAAAAATGATTATTATTATTATTCCTATCGTCGTTATTATCGTCGTTATTATTATTATTATTATTATTATTATTATTATTATTATTATCATCAATATTATTATAATATTTATTATTATTAGTATCATTATTATTAAAACTAATATTAGTATCATCTAATTATTATGATTACTATTATTATCATTATTATGAATGCGATATAAAAGAGGACTAAAAACTATTAAACAAATCGATTAGGAAATAACGAGTATAAGTATCATGATGAAATTAAAATATTGTATGATATTGATTTAGATAAAAATATCGCTTTCATTATTTTTATCATTATTATTATTATTAAAAGTATCATTAATATTAAAACTATCATTTTCATTAAAATTATCATTTTTATTATAAAATATCATTATTATTATTATTATCATTTTAGTATTAACAACAACACAACAACAACAAAACCCAATACCACATAAGTGGTGTATGGGGGAGGTGAGATGTAGACAATCCTTCCCCTATCCGAGAATAAAGACAAGTCAATTCTCCACCCAGAGTCAAACACTCTCAAAAGTAGAGAAAGTCATCCCTCTCTCTATTCGACGGATATCATTTTAGTATTATTATTAAAAATTATCATTTTTAGAATTATTATTGTTATATAAAAATATTATTATTAAAAAGTATCGTTATTATTAAAATTATCATGATTAGAATTATCATTTTATCATAATTGTTATCATCATTAGTAAATATAAATATTGTTATTATTATTAGTAGAATAATAATAATTATTATTATTACAAAATAATACAACTGTTATTTATTATTATTATTATTATCAATATTATCTTATCAAATAAATATGTGATACAAAGATATTTTTACCACACGTAATATAATAATACATACCACTATATTTTTATGATATTAAGTGAACTATATAAACTATATTACTTAAGATATATAAAATCATATTTTTTCATATATAAAATTTTAATATACATTTTTATTTATTAATAAATGACTTGTATTATTTACTTTAATAAAATCTGATAAATATATAAAACGACTATTTAAGTTATATAATAAACACGTATTGATTTTTAAAGTCATTTTGGTCAAATTGACTTTTGTTGACTTTTGCATGATAATCTCGAGCATTAGGATTGTGATACCCTACGACTTGACCTAAATTGTTAGACAGATATTGACCAACATATAAATATATATATTAATATAGGTTCGTGAATCCGAGGCCAACCCTACACTTGTTCAATGACGACATATGTATTTTTACTACGAAATACAGTATTGTGAGTTTCATTTGCTCCCTTTTTAAATTCTTTTGCAATATATATTTTTGGGACTGAGAATACATGCGCTGCGTTTATAAATGATTTACGAAATAGACACAAGTAATCGAAACTACATTCTATAGTTGGATTATCGAAATCGAATATGCCCCTTTTTAGCTTGGTAGCCTAAGAATTGGTGTTTATTATAATTGCCACCAATTGACGTGAATCCTAAAGATAGATCTATGGACTTTGACAAGTCCTATTCGGGGTATGAATGCTTTAGTACTTCGATTTATCATATCCGATGAGAGTCTTGAAATGATGGGGATATTCTATATGCATCCTGTTAGTTCGCTTATCAAGCGTTCACCATATGAGTGATTTTTATCTCTATGCAGTTTGCGAAATGCTTGATATGAGATGATGTTTATGAGAAATGGAAATGAAAATCTTGTGGTCTATTAAATTAAAGGAAATGATTGTTTATGATAAACTAATGAACTCACCAACCTTTTGGTTGACACTTGAAAGCATGTTTATTCTCAGGTATTAAAGAAATCTTCTGCTGTGCATTTGCTCATTTTAAAGATATTACTTGGAGTCATTCATGGCATATTTCAAAAGATGTTGCATTCAAGTCGTTGAGTTCAATAAAGATTATTATTAAGTAAATGACAGATTAAGTCATTTATTGTTTAGATGTATTATGAAATGGTATGCATACCTATCGACTTTTGATGAAATGAAAGTTTGTCTTTTAAAAACGAATGCAATGTTTGTAAAATGTATCATATAGAGGTCAAATGCCTCGCAATGTATCCATATGTTATTGTATTCGTCCTTATGGATTAGGACGGGTCGTCTCATGTGGTATCAGAGTGGTGCTCTTAGCAAACCAGGTCTTGCATTAGTGTGGCTGACTGATAGATATTAAGATGCATTAATGAGTCTGGACTTCGACCGTGTCTGCATGTCAAAAGTTTTGCTTATCATTTCTTGTCAGAAATTACCTGCTTATCATTCTTAGTCTAGACACATCTTACTGCATTGATTGCATGAATAGTGTATAGACAAAAATTCATATCTTAGCGTATCTGCTAATTCATATCTTAGCGTATCTGTTACTGTAAACTTTGCCTGACAGCTTCCGAACGTTCCTCCGTAATCTACGGAACCTTTTGGACTATATATAGGTATTCTATGTAATTAGAATATCATCCGAATTCAAAAATCATTTCGAAAATCCTTTAGCTGATCGTGTAATATGGATCCTGTACCAAATTCGAATACATATAATTCTGAAGGTGATTCTGAAGACACTGAAGGTAGTGTGATCGAAGTTCCCCAACTGGCTGACTACACTTCCTTCTAGAGGAGATGGAGATGGGTTCGAGACATACTCACTCGTTGGAGAAATGAAGAGGGAGAACCCTACCGCAAACCAAATTTACCTCCCGACATCGGAGAACTTGCCGCGCTCACCGGTCAACCAATTCGCAATACTGTTTTCACACTTTTTGCCCGAATATTCTGCCTCGAAGAACGCATTCATAGAATTATGTTGGTGATTCAACCTCTACTTCCGACTACTAATCAAGTAGGATTAGTGGAAGAAGTTAGAGAGCTTCGTGCTGGATTTGAAGAAAGAATGGAGTTTTTAGAAAGTACAGTACGCAATTTGAAAGATAGACTTACGTCTACAGCAACAACACCAGTACCACTAACAACATCCACATCGCAAGCCTCAATATTACAAGCACCAGCAGCATCACTGGCATCAACGGTACCATTACCACCACCAACAACAACGTCTACATCACCATTTGTCCCACGAGCATCAACGTCATACGCACCATATATACCAAGGAGTACCAACGACAATAATCGATGAAGTATCGATTCAAAACTTTATTGGAAAAATGTTCTACGTCGAGTATGTAATCTCCAAAGCCTTAGAGATTATCTATTCTAACCTTAACCATAAATCAGATGAATAGAAACCCTGACCAGGATAGTGCGTGATTTACGAACGACACTTGTTACACAAGCATCATCAGCAGTACCGTCAACATCACCAGCATTAGCAGTACTGTCATCATTACCAGCATCAGCAAGCACCTATAACACCACAAGCTCTGCCAGTTCCATAATCACCGACATCATCACAAATCAACAACAAGTATATTGTATCAACGAGTTATGAAGTATTAACTCATTCGCTCTGAAGAATTTATATGTATACTTCATATATATGAATTATTAAACCACAAAATATCTTTTCGTACTAAGCTATTACGTATGAATTTTAAAGAGTAGATACTACTCGGTTAATTCATATTACTAATATGCTATGATGTACATCCTTTGTTAATGAATCAATAATCATTAATTATAATCTTTAATTCAACTCAATAGATTCCATTTCATAATAGACCAAGTGTATTATTCAAATACATGTTTGATTTTACACTTCCATTTTCGATGAATTTGAAATCCTCTAGAAAACATCATTCGTACCATACGAAGTTCACAAAAGCTCCACGAACACCAACAAAATTCACCAAGGAAATATCAACAAAAACGAATAATGAAGTATTGATTCATAATTTCATTTACGAAATAATCCGCGAAGATTATGTAATTTCTAAAGTTTTAGGGATTACTCATTCTAGCTCCAGCCGTGAACCGAATGAGTTTAATGGTATATTAACTCATTAAATCTGTATTACATCTGAAGAAAATATATATACATATATTTTCATAAAGACTGTAATAAAATTCATTTGTACAAAAGTATTACTTGTGAAATTTTTTAACGGGTAGGTAATACCCGAAATATATATAAATTCACAATTAATATGTTACATTTTTAGATTTTGATTCAGCAAATCATCCACTATACTCCCTACTTTCACAACAATATACATTCTTCTATAGAAATCAAAACAACCATACTCATTCAAATCCAATTACATATTCTAATTTTGAAATCTCAGAATTCAATTCGAGATATAATCGGTATTATCACTCTTAGATCCCTACAGCTTTCAAATCTATACTTTGACTTCAAAACTGTGCTAGAACATCACTTCCATTTATGAAACTTAGAAAAATATTTGTATCATTCAAAATCCTAGAACATCATATGTATATTAACGATTACAATCTGTGTTTAAACCCCTCGAAATTCCTGAAGACACTTCAAACAATGAACAATCGAGATGATGATCCAACCACATGTTACCCACAGTCATGCACCTGAAAAACTCTCGAAACCAAAGTCATAGTTTAACACGTATTTGTGTCAGATCCTTTGGCATTTATTACCAAAAATAACTTTTCAATCCCTTTTCAAAATATACAGTTTTGTCATAGCTCCATCAAATCAACTTCATTTGCTCAATCGAATAAGCCTTATTATAACGATTACCCCTTCATCATTGTTACCAGGGAACTTTTTATATCTCGCCACATTAGCAGTAAACTTACCAACAACTTCATTGATCTTTAAGCCTCTTCGAAAAATCACTATACTTATTCATTAAAACCCTATCATGTACTCATCTGCATCTGGTAATGGTAGTTGCCATACCAAAATGCTTGAATCATTATTCTCGAATTTCACAGCAATTCTACGCCAACGGTTATGTATATACATATAACGTCTATCTCCAAGACTTACATACTTCGAATGTGAAGTTTCTAAAAAACACCCTAAACTGTGAACTAGTTCTCAAAATTTTGAAAAATGCTGATAAAGCAGCAAAAACTGTAAACGACCTTAACAGTCAAAAGTTTGATGATAAAGAATAGTGTGTTGGCAAAGCTCAGAAAAAGAGAAGGTTTGGAACTGGAAAATGGATTGAGCAAACCATGAAGGAGACTGTGGACAAATAATAAAGACTAAATCTACCTTCAAAGAATCCAAATGATTCAGTATCTGCTGAAGTCTTTAGCGAATACCTTGCCCCTGACTCAAAACTTTTGCGGACAAATATTCTTCATCACATTTCGATCTTAGAAATTCTAAGATATCATCGTATCTTTCATTATAAACATCCTCGATATTTCTGAGGATATCTTCATAATTATTCTTATCTGAAATCAATTACCTCTTCGCGCTATCTGTGTTACATCATAAAAGAAACTCTTTTAGTTTCTAAATTCCGAAACCTTCGAATTTAAAATATGAATGTTTTTGAAGTAGTGTTGGGAACTGAAGCATGAGTTAGTATAATATAATGACACTTGATCAACGTTATTATATTATAGTAAGTCATGCTGAGTTTCTAATGGAACATGACAATTCACAGACCATACCATCATCATGTGCCATGTTACACGACTCTTGTATTCTATTTAATCTCTAAAAATATCAAGAAAATATTTTCTTGATGATTCGGTCTTTTCCGGATATTCTGGTAATTTGACAAATCAAGATCGTGCCATTAATATTTCCTTCTTAGAACATTAACTATGTTCATTTCAAAATTTATACCTACGAATTCTGGACAATTACTTGCGGTAATTAATGGCAAGAAGAGAAAACAAAAGAACGAAACTCCGAAGTAGAAATGGGAGTATAATTCACAGCAAATTGGAGAACGCATTAACTGTGGATGTAAATGATTATAGAAAAGCAGAACCAGAGACATTGAAATATATGGGAAGATATAAAACCCAACAACAACCCAGAAATTATAAACCGTATATATCGATGCATATGGCAATATAAAGACACGGGAGGACTAAAAACACTATAAAACCAAGAGTATAGTAGAAGTAAATAGATTCTTCTGACGGCAGATGAAAAAGAAGAATGACAGATATGAAAGTTAGGAATATATCCAGAATTAGAACCGGATGGAGCATATTAACTAATGCTGTAAAGTATGAATTGAGAAAGAAAGAATCGAAGATGTGAGCTGCGAAAATAAGGAAACAAAGGGGGTGGATTTATAGTGAAATATCCCGCAAAGAAATTGAGATAGATTATCGCATTAAATCGAAGAGGATCATAATTTCCTTAATTGTCAAAGAATCAAATCTTATATAGATTACAAAGATTTTCTTTAATCGGAAATCAATCCCATCTACGTCAAAAGATATGACGAATCTACATTTACTCATTTCACTCTTTTGTGACAACTTCACTCATACTCTTCACTTAAACAAATTATTTTTATCCAAATTACTCGTTGATGATAAAACTTTAATTTTCAGCTCGTATGCGTCATGAAAACATACTTTTTGTTAGCCATGATCATCCTAATCAAATTTCGGGACGAAATTTCTTTAACGGGTAGGTACTGTGACAACCCGGAAATTTTCGACCAAATTTAACCTTAATCTTTATATGTTTCCAACACGATAAGCAAAGTCTGTTATGTTAAGTCTCAAAAAGTTTGAACCGTTGTCATACATTCAATTAACCTTTGGCCATTTCCGACGATTCACGAACATTTATGTGTATATAGATATGTATATATAATATATAGTTATATTAATAAAAAACATTAACAAAGTATTAGATGTATAATACTTTACATGAACGTCTTTGTTTCGATATATGTTTAATATATTTATCAACAGAATTAAAAGATAATATCAAATGATTGAATTATCAGATACATCGTGACTATGATTACGGGTCTCTGTTATGAGGTCCACTATGATTTAAGAAATCTGTTCTTTTTAACAACATTTGGAAAATGGTAAAGTGATTTACAAGTAAGAACAAATGTGTCAATTAACGAGAACTAGACAAGAGTTAGTGGAAATTTCTGTTTGATTTCAAATTCATGATTTACAATATTTTTTTCTCGTGACTTTGATAAGATAACTATTCTAACTTTCGTTTTATTTAATGCGAAAGTAAGAACGTGGAGTGTAAATAACTTAGATGTTGAATATCGACACGTTAAGTAAATCGATGTTTTACTTTAAAATGATTTCATACATTTAATTAACCATTGGACTTATTCCTATGCTTCACCAACATACGGTAATTTAGAAACTTGAAACCTATTATGAGTATATAAAATTTTATTTTTCTAAAACATTTTATGATATAACGATTTCCATTATTTTAATCTTTTGAAAAAATGATTCTTAAATATATTTAGTTATGGAAAACAAATTTTCATATTTATTTGATTTAGTTTCAAACATACTAAAATGTTTCCAGCTTAGAAAGAACTTTATCATCAAAATGTCTTATAAGATACCTTGTTAAATGAATTTTGAAGAACTTAGTTAACGCTTTATATTATAAATTACAAATATATATATAGTGTTTCAAAAACGTAAACGTAATATGATATAATATTTTCTATCATTTAAACGATTATAAATCAATTTTGAAATATAATTACTTTTGAAAAACTAAATTTTAAACTATAAATTGAATATTTCAAATTTATATTTCGAAATGAATATATATATATATATATATAATATATATATATATATATATATATATATATATATATATATATATATATATATATATATATATATATATATATATATATATATATATATATATATATATATATATATATATATATATATATATATATATATATATATTACAGGTTAATAAGATATAATAATAACATAAGTTATAAAATGTTTTGATTTAAAATTAATATATTTTGGTGAACAACGAGACATTGATTTATAGAAGCAAATGATCACAACACTCAAATGTAAAGGTTATACTTTGGGTAATGTAGTCTATTGATGATTAAGTCTAATTATTGATAAGGGTACACATCGCGTAACGTAAAGTGCAAGTTTTCTAAGCGTACGAAAATGCGTTCGAGAAACCGGAACCGGGACATAAGTTAAGTGACAACGTACGAGTCATTAGAATAAAAATTACTATTTAACATTGATCGAGAAAATAATATAATATATATTTAATTATATAAATATAATATATATATATATATATATATATATATATATATATATATATATATATATATATATATATATATATATATATATATATATATATATATCGGCAGCCTCAAATGATTGATCGATGAGCTGGAGAATTGAAGGCCGCAGTCGCGACACTACTCATCACAAAGATCCGTAGTCGCGGAGCTGGTGAATTTAGTTGAGGCCTATAAAGCTCAACCACCTCCTCTGCCGAATCATTTATCAATCTATCTCTCTAATTATATATGTACTCCGTAATAATTATTTATTTTATTATTTATATTATTATTATTAAAATTATTATTATTATTAATTGTATTATTATTAGTAGTATTAGTATTATACATAAAATACTACGACGAAGTTTTTCTCGCGTATTTTCAAAACGGGTTTTTCGAGCGGGATAGAGCTAAGGAAATTATGGGTTATAGCTATGGAGGTTATGGGTATGGTTCATGGGTTTTGTTCGTGAGGTCAACCTAACGTTTATCATCTCCGTTGCGCCTGCGTACTGTCCTATAATATTGAATCTCAATATTGATACGTGAGCACTCATATCCTATTTTTTATATATTAATAGTGTATCCCTGACTAGTGCTCGAGTATATAAGATTATGCATGCTTGTATACTTAATTTCGTCGTTATATAGTTTATAATAAATCATGAATTTAATACATATGCTACTGAGATAAGGTATATGATATGCATGTCGTTGAAAAGATGTCGAAAAATTAATAACTTTTCATTTAGAAGTCGCGTGGTTTCGATGAACCGATTAAAAGATATGACCAACTGAATTATCATTAATTTTCGTATTATTATTAAAAACGATTATTATTATTATTACTATCGTTGTTATTATCGTCGTTATTATTATCATCTAATAATTATTAGTATTATTATTATTATTATTATTATTATTATCATTAATATTATTATAATATTTATTATTATTAGTATCATTATTATTAAAACTAATATTAGTATCATTTAATTATTATGATTACTATTATTATCATTATTATGAATGCGATATAAAAGAGGACTAAAACTATTAAACAAATCGATTAGGATATAACGAGTATAAGTATCATGATGAAATTAAAATATTGTATGATATTGATTTAGATAAAAATATCGTTTTCATTATTTTTATCATTATTATTATTATTAAAAGTATCATTAATATTAAAACTATCATTTTCATTAAAATTATCATTTTCATTATAAAATATCAATATTATTATCATTTTAGTATTATTATTAAAAATTATCATTTTTAGAATTATTATTGTTATATAAAAATATTATTATTAAAAAAAATCGTTATTATTAAAATTATCAAGTTTAGAATTATCATTTTATCATAATTTTTATCATCATTAGTAAATATAAATATTGTTATTATTATTATTAGTAGAATAATAATAATTATTATTATTACAAAATAATACAACTGTTATTTATTATTATTATTATTATCAATATTATCTTATCAAATAAATATGTGATACAAAGATATTTTTACCACACGTAATATAATAATACATACCACTATATTTTTATGATATTAAGTGAACTATATAAACTATATTACTTAAGATATATAAAAGCATATTTTATCATATATAAAATTTTAATATACATTTTTATTTATTAATAAATGACTTGTATTATTTACTTTAATAAATCTAATAAATATATTTGAATATATAAAATGACTATTTAAGTTATATAATAAACATGTATTAATTTTTAAATTCATTTTGGTCAAATTGATTTTTGTTGACTTTTGCATGATAATCTCTAGCATTAGGATTGTGATACCCTACGACTTGACCTAAATTGTTAGACAGATATTGACCAACATATAAATATATATATTAATATAGGTTCGTGAATCCGAGGCCAACCCTACACTTGTTCAATGACGACATATGTATTTTTACTACGAAATACAGTATTGTGAGTTTCATTTGCTCCCTTTTTAAATGCTTTTGCAATATATATTTTTGGGACTGAGAATACATGCGCTGCTTTTATAAATGTTTTACGAAATAGACACAAGTAATCGAAACTACATTCTATGGTTGGATTATCGAAATCGAATATGCGCCTTTTTAGCTTGGTAGCCTAAGAATTGGTGTTTATTATAATTGCCACCAATTGACGCGAATCCTAAAGATAGATCTATGGACTTTGACAAGTCCCATTCGGGGTACGAATGCTTTAGTACTTCAATTTATCATATCCGATGAGAGTCCCAGAATGATGGGGATATTCTATATGCATCCTGTTAGTTCGGTTATCAAGCATTCACCATATGAATGATTTTTATCTCTATGCAGTTTGCGAAATGCCTGATATGAGATGATGTTTATGAGAAATGGAAATGAAAATCTTGTGGTCTATTAAATTAAAGGAAATGATTGTTTATGATAAACTAATGAACTCACTAACCTTTTAGTTGACACTTGAAAGCATGTTTATTCTCAGGTATTAAAGAAATCTTCTGCTGTGCATTTGCTCATTTAAAGATATTACCTGGAGTCATTCATGGCATATTTCAAAAGACGTTGCATTCAAGTTGTTGAGTTCAATAAAGATTATTATTAAGTAAATGACAGATTAAGTCATTTATAGTTTAGATGTATTATGAAATGGTATGCATACCTATCAACTTTCGATGAAATGAAAGTTTGTCTTTTAAAAACGAATGCAAGTTTGTAAAATGTATCATATAGAGGTCAAATGCCTCACAATGTATCCATATGTTATTGTATTCATCCTTATGGATTAGGACGGGTCGTCTCACTGATACGATGGACAAACTCGCGCAACTATACATTAAGGAAATTGTATCTCATCACGGTGTACCCTTATCGATTATCTCAGATCAAGATGCCCGTTTTGCTTCTAGATTTTGGCATTCCTTGTAAGAAGCTTTAGGAACACGTTTAGACATGAGTACCGCATATCACCCGCAAACCAATGGACAAAGCGAACGCACGATACAAACCTTGGAGGACATGTTACGAGCTTGTGTTATTGATTTCGGGAAAGCTTAGGAGAAGCATTTGCCTCTAGCTGAAGCATTTGCCGCTATCACGCGAGCATTAAGGCCGAACCTTTAGAAGCTTTATATGGCCGCAAATGTCGTTCTCCTATTTGTTGGGCCGAAGTAGGTGAAAAGCAAATCACCGGACCCGAACTCGTCCATGAAACAACCTAGAAGATTGTCCAAATTCAAGCAAGGCTCACGACGGCCCGTGATCGTCAAAACAGCTATGCCGACCTTAAATGTAAAGATCTCGAATTCCAAGTAGGTGACTGTGTAATGTTGAAAGTCGCACCATCGAAAGGTGTAATCCGTTTCAAAAAGCGTAGGAAACTAAATCCGCGATATATTGGTCATTTTGAAATCTTGGAGTGTGTTGGACCCATTGCTTATCAATGGATCTTCCGACTCAATTGAGCTCAGTTCATCCCACTTTCCACGTATCGAATCTAAAGAAGTGTCTTGCTGAACCAGAACTTGTCATAGCACTCGAGGAGCTTACGATTGATGACAAACTCCACTTCGTGGAAGAACCTGTTGAAATTATGGACCGTGAGGTCAAGATCTTGAAACGCAACAAGATTCCAATTATCCGAGTCCGTTGGAATGCTAAACGAGGACCCGAGTTTACTTAGGAGCGAGAGGATCAGATGAAGCAGAAATATCCTCATCTCTTCACAACTCTACCGTCTACCTCAGCTTAAAATTTCGGGACGAAATTTTCTTTAACAAGTGGGTAATGTAACGACCCGACCTTTTTGACTTATATTTATACTTATTACTTTCACGAAACTGCGTATTTGTGCGTACTGAGCTATATTATTCGGGGATACTTATTCATGATTATTTACTTTCGTTAATATCTTACAACGTGTTATTAAGTGCGTAATCACTTAACTTGATCCTCGAATGCTTTTATGACCGATAGTGTCACTTGTCTTTTAAAAGGAGCTATGTACTTTGTACACATTAATTTTTGTCGTAATTGGAATATTATGACTACGTAATACTAATTGTTATTTTCTAATGATAATTATTTGGCTTATTGGTTGCTTAATTACGCTTAGTAATTTACTAATGCACACTAGTTAGTCTTTTTACCTTAATGGACTTAGACCCACCCTACTCTAGTTAATGGACCATTAAATTAGCCCAACTTTAATGGATTTATGATCCATTAAGATGTAGGACAAAAACCCATTAAGATAAGCCAACATACTAGCATTTTTGTTACCCATTACTACATATGTTGCATGGGATCCCAACAACAAGCACCACCTTTAGACCACCACCATGCAAAAAGCAAAGTTTATCTCCCCCTTGTCCTCCCTAGGCCGTCGGCCAACCCACCACCACCCCTACTATAATTATCACACTTGATCCTTCATTTCACACTTGATTTCATTCTCATTTTACACACACTTGCTCTTTAATTTTCTCTCTAGTCTTTCTCAAACTAAAATTGTAAGTTCTTAAATTTTCTTCTTCTTCTCTTTTTCTTCTTAACCATGACATCATCATCATCAAAGGATCAAGCTTTTTAGCTTTTTGATCTTGTTACATCTTGTAGATTCAAACTTTGATTTGAAATCTTCAAGAACATGAAAGATTCAAGCTTTTAGCTTTGAATCTTCATTACTTTGTTGGATCTAAGTTTTA